>NC_034174.2:72877967-72927837 GCF_002021735.2 Oncorhynchus kisutch | reverse complement strand
GATCACTACTTCTACTCTGAGATGCTTTGTTGATATGAGCCCCGACCTTACTGGTTATTCATCTACTGTAGTTTCCAAATCCTTGCGGAATGAATCAATAGAATTGTCCCAAACGTGCAAACCCCCGCCCATCTGCCACTGACTGACCTCCATGACGAAGCACTTGTCATGGCTGCCCCCGGTCTCAGCAGAGAGCTCGTACTTCAGGCTGCGTCTCTTCTCGTTCAGCTCCATCACTGGGTTCTTCCCGTGCTTAGTGAGGATGGGACCGTTCTGATAGTATGGAAGACATAGCAGAACAGTCAAGTCCAATGTACATCATCAACAACAACTCTATTGCAACATAAGTGCTTTATGAAAGTATACTGTGAGATTCTGGCATTTAAGACCTTGTTCTACGTACCCAGAGGCAGATAAACTCACGGATACCATTTTTTATGTTGTTACATGCAGTAGGAAGGAAGGAAGTGGTGGTTTCACAAGCTAATGCTAACTATCGATAGCGCAATGACTGGAAGTCTACAGGTACAGTAGCAATGCTTTGTGCTGCTTTATGAAAGTATGTTAAGTCAACCATTAAAAAAGTAACAGGGAAAAGCCAGAGAACATAGAGAGAATGACTACCTCGTCAGATGCCATGGACGCATCACTTGCTGTAGGTGTGGATGGTACGTTGGCTCCTCCCTCTTCGCCTGGTTCAATCTTCACATCCGCCCAGTGGGCAGGCCCAACTTCTGCAGGACCTGAGACGGGCAGGGAGAGAGAGGACTTGGTGGACGGCAGCCATTATAAACAGAGTCGATACAGACGACAAGGCATTCAATGCAAAACCAGTGGATTACATTCTTGGAGAACAACGACATAACACTTTGATGAAAGCAAGCAAAGGTTACAGAGAGAGGAGAAACACTACTCTTTCTTTCAAAGAGAGTAACATTTGATTCCAGGGACCATCTTGTGTTGTACCAGTTAACCATCATCTTAAAAGGGATAGTGCGAGATGTGTCGTGGATACCATTTCTACGTGCAGTATGAAGGAACTTGCAGGTAGATTTGCACGCTAATGCTAACTAGTGTTAGCGCAATGACTGGAAGTCTATTGGTACAGCTAGCATGTTTTCGCCTAGGCATACAACCCCTTACCTTGGCAGCTAGGTGGAGTTTGGCGGTGCGTTTGGACGGCCCTGAGGCCTCGTATGTATCGCCGTCCACGTCTACAGACATGGTGAACACCGGGAAGTGCACTGGACCGCTCTGACCCGTCAGACGGTACTGCAGACCAGGCTTGTGCTGGTTGAGACGCATCAGGGCGTTCATGGCCATAGGAGAGTCCCCGGGCTTCTCTTCTGTGGCTGGGGGAAGGGAGGGTGACAGAAAGAGAGACAGGGAGAGATAGTGAGAAAGAGATAGATGGGGGAGAAAGAGGAAGAGAGCATATCAGAACAGGAACAAATGTAACCTCCTCAGAAAGAGCCTCAATGGTAAAATAGCTACGAAATATCCCATTCGAAGACCACTTCGGATACATACACGACTTCCTAGGAAATTTTGGATATTTCTGGAACTTCTGAGACTTCCTCTTCTTGCTGTCATCTCCCCCTTTGTCCGCGGCATCATGAGGTCTCTTGGGAGGGTAGGTGGAACTGGCCAGGATCTGAGCTGGTAGGGACATAGAAAAGGGACAAGGTTCAGGAAAAGTTCAAATTCACAACACATCAAGACTACTACTAGACAGCTGATATGAAAGTCACATTTGAGAAGCATGGGACAGGCCAGGAAGATCGCCAAAAACGGAGGAGATACTAACAACCGTAGTTTCTGAGACCTGGTCCTATGGTCCTCCTTGGTTCCCTGGCAGGCAGGGAATCCATCCCTAGCACCTTGTACAGCTGTCCGAACGCAGACAACCTTAGGGCATGCTGACAGGGAAAAACAAACATAGAACACAGTCAATCACAAAAGGAAGCACATGGGAGAGAATAACACAATTGATATTCTATCTGGGGCGTGTTAAGGACGCAACATAACAGAACTTTCAGCGAAAAAAATCTTGTGTAGAACAGATATTATCGTTTTTCAAGTAGAGTAGGGAATCATGTCAGCTCCATTTGTTACAATTCTACCTGGAACGTTATAGGCATAAAAATTTCACCTAACCGAATCAAACTGAAGCCTGTTTTACCTGGGCACTCTGTGTAATGTCCTCACGTTGCTGAGTGTCCAGGTGGCTGATGGCGTCCACCTTCTCCTTCTCACAAGGGTCCTTGATACCCGGACCATCTTTGAACAACAGAAGAACATTTGAATTAGTTTAATTTGGTGGACGTCATTTCTACATTGTTCTGAGAGGTGTTCTGCAAGACTAAGCTCTATTTTCTCTATTTACCCAATACAGGTCTTTAGGGATAAAAGACTTACCGGCCATCAGGATTCCAGACGCCAAGCACTCAAGAACTCTGCGGAAAGACTCTCCTGCTCCCATTGGCCGATCGCATGTTCCAATGGCCTTCTCACACAGCAGCTCTAAAGGCTTGACAGAACAGAGAGAGAACAGTAGATAATGAATCTAGTTCAGACCTGGAGCCCACCGCTGCCACCCAATGTAATAATTTAATGTATGACATGTATATCATTATAGTCAATATTACATGTATTATAGTAGTTTGACTTGACTCACCCATCCTCTGAGTGGAGCCCAGGTGGGGACGCGGTTACACAGGTCTCTCATGATACGGATCACGATGGCGGCCGACTTCAGGTCGTTGACCTTAGCCTGAGAGAGACAAGCACGGGCCGAGCGGAGTCAAAAAGAGTGCGATATCCAACAACCTACCTACCTACCTACCTACCTAGAGCACTGGCAAATTAAATAAATAAAAGGGGTGCAATATTCCAGTAGCCTCGCGAGCCACATGATCCCGCGAGCTTACATGATGCAGGCAGCTCACGAGGCTAATATTCCTGGACAGCATAAAGGAAAAGCCTGATACGAGTCGAATTGAACCAGTTGTGTAAGTACTGAGTCAACAGGAATATTGCACCCAGAGGTAGCATAGGAAGGTTAGTGCAGTATTCCTCCAATATACCATTGGAGCCAAACACTTAATTAGGAGGGAAAGGGGATACCTAGTCAGCTGCACAACTTAATGTACTCAAACTAAATGTGCATTTAACCCAACCCCTCTAAACGAGTGATGGTGACATAGTGTGTAGGGACCCTTAAAAACAACGTAGCTACAATATCAGTTGTACTAGCAAATAACAGCAATATAGTTCCAAGGAAGACAGAATGAAATCATAGAAAACAATGAGGCATTGTGAGAGCATACAAACTCACAACTCATTATGGGACAAGGCAGAATAAAAAGGCACATTTGAACACTTTATTTGACAAGTAAAGACGGGATGCAAACCTGGAACCACTTGGCGTGGCGGAGAGATGCCAAGGCAGTTAGGCATTTCTGCCTGTCCAGAACGTCCGCCGGCGCATCGCTGTCGACCGTTAGCTTTTCTATTGGTCGATGGGTGGGATAAGAAGACAAGGTACGGTTTGACCAAGGGGGGTTTCTGTCTCGAGGCTTGGGGAGGAGGTAGCTTTTCCCAAGGCAGGACAAGGACTTCTACATCTGCATTGCTTGCTGTTTGGGGTTTTAGACTGGGTTTCTGTACAGCACTTTGTGACATCGGCTGGTGTAAAAAGGGCTTTATGAATAAATTTGATTGAAGGGGACTCCCCGCATTTATAGAGAATGGATTTACCCACCCACCCACCCTGTAGCAAAAAACTCTATGCTAGGTCTAAGTGATGAGAGTGTACTCTAGCCATCAGATTCACAGTGGGTACCAGAGCATAATATTTCTCAATATAAGGTTTTGCTGGGGGGATTTCTTAGTCTTAATGAAGCCTAGTCTTAGTACCCCTTAACTGGGTCATGCTGCTCTGCACCTTTCCGAGACAGAATGAGAGGCCAGTTGGTCAAAGGTCCAGCGTCCCTAAAAACTGACACACTAGAAGGCTTAGTAAGAGAGAATCAATCAGGTTTGGAATTACTGTACAAGGCAGTTGGAATCAGAATGCATTTGTGGTCGGCTCGGTACTGCAGCAAAACTGATAACTGCTTGGCTTCAGCTTGGCTTCCCCCAGCAACCAAATCTGGCCTTGATCCAAGACAAGGCCATTCTCTTGGAGGACGTAGCTACTAAAGCGGATTGAACTCAAAATGCCCTTTTCCTGACTTTTAATTAGATCACATTCATCCCCTTTGCCTCTCTCACATACACCCCCATGCATTACTCACTCACACACACATATTGCTCTCTCACATACACTTTCCCTTCCATATCCTTTCCTCAACCAGGCAGGTCAAAGGAAGGGTCCAAAAACATTACCTGTCATGCCGATCAGTTTTGCTGCAATACGAACCTCACGTTACACTGTTCTGCATTAAAAACACATGCAATCAAATCTATATCCGCGCATTGGCTGGCATTCTCAGAAAAGCCTTCATTTCTTAACTTGAACAATACAATTAACTGTAAATTAAGTCGTACATTACTGTTATTAAAATCACATTATTACACAATGCATTATTAACGACTAAAAGAGGCATTGTAGCGATGAAGATTGTCGCCGTTTTGTTAAATAATTACAGCGAATAGAAGAACTCCGAGCTCCAGTGAAGAACCAATCAGATTGTTTGTTCACTGGCATCGGTTCTAAAGCAGCCACTGTGCAGGTTCCACTAATCTCTATATTGACTGATCAGGTATTTAAAATGGTGTCTCAGTGTATGGATCAGTAGGGAGCTGCACGGTAACATGCTTTAAGTGAATAGTAACACATAGATTATCAGCTGTTGCTGTAGCTGATCTGAAGTTGCCTGCTGTTAAGTGCAGTCCAGCGCTGCCTACATTCAGCAAAGCACAATGTTGTGGAACATTGCAGATAGAAGTATCACACATAATATCTATTGGTGCACATATCTATCACAAATAGATCTCTACATCATATTTCTATCTGAGACGTCCCACAACGCTGTGCCCTGAACACAGCCGTGGTAGTGCTGGGTAGTCCCAGCCTCCTGGCCAGGTTGGAGGCTGGTCCCTGGGGGGGTCATACCTCCAGGTGGTTCCTCCAGGGGGTGGTAGCTCCGGCACCCTCTGGCTCAGCCTCCATGCGTATCATGGGGGAGGTCAGGTGAATGGTTAGGGTCAGGACGGGCTCCTTGATGCTCTTGATCACAATCTCCGCCTCCTCTGGGATCTGGGTGACCTCATACTTGTCCTCTGTGACGAGCTTTAGTAGAGTTGGAATGATGGGAAAATAAATCAGTTAGGATTTTGGCTTACAGTACAGAAAGAGAGACAATATTAGCATAGAGGCAGCACCTTTCACAACCAAAAATACCTTTTTAAATATAGGTCCTATTGCAACTCTCTCAGTCCCTCTCATACTCTCACTTCAAAATTACCAAAGAGAGACAATGTTAACATCATCGAAGGATATCGGTCTCCATTGGGAAAGAGGTCTTCTGAGCGCAATGGGACTTCCTGGTTGAGTAAAGGTTCAACGAAATAGATACACTACCTCAATCTGGGTGGAGAGGTTCTCAGCCACCTTCTTGAGCAGGGTGACGGTGGGTTTCTCAGTGCAGAGCAGCACCAGCTCCAGGTCCATGTCTCCCTTCAGCAGCAGGCCCTTGGCCACCAGGCCCACCCTCATCACCCCACGTAGGATACGCTCTGGAGGGGGAGCCACCTCACTGGGACAGTTGAGGGAGAACCAAGGAAATGCTTATTCAGAGACAAATGCAATAAGTAATTCTACAAGATATGAAGAAGCACACATATCCAGGATTAGATATACTGTTATCCTTCACTTTCTCTCGCTCTCTAAAAATGCATCTTGCCTTCCTATATTGAAGTATTCATGATATTTTAGACTTTTAGCAGACGCTCTTATCCAGAATGACTTACAGGAGCAATTAGGGTTAAGTGCCTTGCTCAAGAGCACCAGATTTTTCACCTAGTCGGCTTGGGAATGCGAACCAGCGACCTTTCGGTTACTGACGAAACGCTCTTAACCACTAGGTTACCTGCAGCCTAAGAGTCACATATCTTAATTGCTTGGATTAGTGAAAGTAATAGGATGTTAATCCTGCTCTCTGCTATCCAATCATGTATCAATCTGTGCTTAACAAGGAAATGATGAAGGAAGCGTTTCCAAACAAATCAAATCAAACTTTATTTGTCACATGCGCCGAATACAACAAGTGTAGACTTTAATGTGAAATGCTTACTTACAAGCCCAACAGTGCAGTTCAAGAAGAGTTAAGAAAATATTTACCAAATTAACTAAAGTAAAAAGTAATAATAAAAAGTAACACAATAACGAGGCTATATACAGGGGGCACTGGTACCAAGTCAGTGTGCGGCTGTACAGGTTAGTTGAGGTAATTTGTACACATAGGTGGGTGACTATGCACAGATGAAGTGCATAGTGAAGTGACTATGCACAGATCATAAACAGCAGTGTACAAAAGGGGGGAGGGGGGTAGAAGCTGTTGAGGAGCTTTTTGGTCCTAGACTTGGTGCTCCGGTAACGCTTGCCATGCGATAGCAGAGAGAACAGTCTATGACTTGGCTGAATGGAGTCTCTGACAATTTTATGGGCTTTCCTCTGACACCGCCTGGCATAGGTCCTGCAGTACCAGGGTCTTTGATCAGTCTTTCTTACCTCTTCTCTGCCCCCTCCACAGGTACAGGCGCCACACCGACTCCGGCCTCCACATCCAGCAGGTCGGAGACGGTCTTGAGGGCACACTCCACGTGGGAGATGACTGTCTGCACCGCCTCCAGCTCCTCAGAAGATGGGTACACCGCCGCGTGCTTCGCCATCATGTGGCGGTCGTCGCTCACAAAGATACGCATGGGAGGCGTGCGCACCGGAGGGGCCTGGAAGAGAGAAGGTAAGATGGAAAAGGGTACGTGAGATGTGGGTCGTGGTCAGTTGGGCACACAGTAAGAAAACAATTTATAAAGGAAAACTGAAATCTATGTTCTTATTGTAATAAATCAACCGGGCGTCTTGCCTTTTTGAATGCCCAGCCATCTTTAGACAGCTGTTCGTTCCACAGCACAAAATTCTAAAACAGGCTAGTTTTGTCTCTAGTCCCTCCTTATATTGGCTGTTAGATGTGAAGCAGGCTTATTTTACTTGAATGCTTTTGGGTAAAGTTCGTTAACTTTAAATAAAACATTATGGTATTAAACAGTTATTTTATTTTCATGGCAGTCTTCATCCATAATCGTCAGTTACACGGTTATACAGTTACCGAGCCAGCCCTAAGCACTGCTTTCATTTGTTCCAATGGAATAGGATGTGTGTGAATGATCTGGAAAACCAGTATGACTAGTAAGTACAAATAGACCGAGGGGAAAAACTGTGACTGGAAAATTATAGTTACTGTATCATCTACAACTTCTGCAATTACATGCCTCTTAGCAAGAGGGGAAATAAAATATTTTATTAATGGCCATCATGTTGGAAACAAATCATAGGACCATTTGTCCAACATATCAAAGTAGGTGCAATTGGCTGCTCGTGTTGGCCTATAAACAGTATGCACCGCAGAGGAGGCTGGTGAGGGGAGGACGGCTCATAGTAATGGCTAGAACAGAGTTAATGGTATTCAACACATCAAACAGTTTCCAAGTGCTTGATACCATCCCATTCACTCCATTCCAGCCATTATAATGAACCAGCCTCCTCTCACCAGCCTCCTGTGCTGTACAGGTGAATTCAAGTAGAATTCAACACAACACCTAAGGATAATTCTGATTCTCCAATCCTTGTGTTCATTCGGAGGTGACAGGCATTAGCCCGCGCTACATTCACACACACAGGGAATTTGTATTGACGTGGAGAGAAACGGTCGAGGTGGAAGTTTGAACCTCAGTTTGGGGTCGGTTCTCCTCAATCTCCTGTATGGCTGCGATGTACTCATCGTACTGCCTCAGCTCCTCCTCGTAACAGAGACAGTCATACCAGTAGCGTAGCTCCTCATATCTGGGAGGGGAGAGAGACAAAGTAGTTAGAATAGAAACCAATTACAGTACTAAGTTTACCTCTGTAGATTCAACATCGACCAATTTTGGCAGAGATTCGTGCAACATTTAGAGAGAATTGAAATGCCTTGTGTGTAGAAATACTACATTGTAGTTGTCCTAATGTAACATTATTCTAACCAGGTGGAGTAAGAGTAAATTAAGAGTTTTTCAGACATATAACTTTCAAAATACATAAATACAGCCGGTATGATGCATTTTGCACCATATAATGCAAATCCATCATACTGGCTATATTTATGTATTTTGAATGTTTTTGTCTGGAAAACTCTATATTTCTGACATGCAAAACACTTTGGGACTATATCAACAATGGACTAATAAAACAAATCGCCAAATATAATTTTAGGTGGAGTTTTCCTTTAAGGTTAGGATTGGGATGTGGACCCTAGAGCTGGACCTCATTGAAACTTCACCCTGGAGCGATACAGTACCTGTCAAAGTCGTGTGGTAGCAGGCGATGGCCTCGCTGTATCAGGCTGTCCCAGTACAGGAGCTCTTCATAGGCCTGGCGTTCGTCCCAGACTGCATCTGGCACTGGCTCTGCTGCCATAGCCATGAGCTTGTCTTTTAACTGCCACCTGTGTGACACCTGCTGTAGCCATGGTAACAGAAACACTGAAAATCACTCTCTCTACAATGCACCACCTCATGATAAACACATGGCAAAGGAAACTATATACCGTTTGTATAAGAACATTTGGTGAAACTTTAGTGTGACGTACGGCAGGCTTGTACAACACGTGACATCCCTGCGGTAACTACCTTGCTAACATCCGTAAACATACCAGGCAGTTGCACAAAAACGTGCAGGTAATATATACAATTTAAAAATCGAAGTGTAGGTAAACTATGCTAACTAACTGTTTGTTTACCACCAAATGTGTAAGCAGCTGTCCATACAGCTTTTGGTAATTTGGTTTTAAAACTAAATTAAACACGCTGCAAACCAATTGGGCTAACAGAATTTGTTTTCAACCTGCGGTGCCGACGCCATTTTTATGGCAAGATAGCTAGCATGATACTACCAGATCAGAGACAGTACCAGATGCTGTGGTTAGCAAGGTAAGCTACTATATTTTTGACGTTTAATTCAGCACATAACTGCAATTAAATGCATCGCTAGCAGAACGTCTGTGTTAATTTACAAACACTAAAGCAACAACCTTTTCTATATCGTTAAAAACACTCACCTGAGAAGGAAGGAGGCACGGTAATGTCGCGCTGTTTGGGGGCGTGGAGCTGCGCGGTGTCGCGCAATAATGACGTTTTCTTTTTTTTTTACATTGTTTTGGTTCTTCAACTCAACCAGTGGGTGGCGGCAATACACCTTTAGTGGTTGTAGTCCGCCATTGTCCCACAGATGAAGAATCCAACAACACCAGGTGCATATGAAATGTTCTGGACAGTCCTGAATTTGGCCACCTCATTCTCTTAGCTTCATGGTTCCCACCACAATTGCAACATGTCACATTTTCCTCACTTTTAAAACACATGATCTGATCTTTTCCACAACTTGGACATCTCGGCTTCTCCCTTCTGCAAACACTTGAAACATGACCAAAAGCTTTACAATGGCCACACTCCATTGGTCTTGGGATAAATGCGCTGACACTGTAGTTTATATACCCCAACTGCACTTGAGTAGGGAGAGTCTCCATATCAACAAATAAAAGAACAGATAAACTCTTTACTTTTTCACCATTCATCACACAATTCATCCGATGTGCATCAATCACTCCAGGAATATTTTTAATCTCTTCAGAATCAACTTCTCACGAGATGCCAGCTATAACTCCCTTGAGGGGTGCCCGATTCCGAAGAGAAACACACGACACTTCAAACTTATCAAATTGGGTGAGACGCAACACATGCAGAAACACAACAAATCTAAACAAGCCCGGCTCTCGTGATCCTCACAGCCTTCACTTTATCCAGCACTCTCTCCACCAGTTTGGATATCTCAAATAACACCTGGCTGCCACCTACTGTAGGCCATATCTAGGCCTACCGTAGGTGACAGCCAGGTGTTATTTGAGATATCCAAACTGGTGGAGATACAGTTGAATTCTGAAGTTTACATACACCTTAGCCAAATACATTTAAACTGAGTTTTTCACAATTCCTGACATTTAATCCTAGTAACAATTCCCTGTCTTAGGTCAGTTAGGATCACCACTTTATTTTATGAATGTGAAATGTCAGAATTAAGGAGAGAGAATTATTTATTTCAGATGTTCTCCATTCCTCCTGACAGAGCTGGTGTAACTGAGTCAGGTTTGTAGGCCTTCTTGGTCAGACACACTTTTTTAGTTCTGCCCACAATTTTTCTATGGGATTGAGGTCAGGGCTTTGTGATGGCCACTCCAATACCTTGACTTTGTTGTCCTTAAGCCATTTTGCCACAACTTTGGAAGTATGTTTGGGGCCAATGTCCATTTGGAAGACCCATTTGCGACCAAGCTTTAACTTCCTGACTGATGTCTTGAGATGTTGCTTCAATATATCCACATGATTTTCCATCCTCATGATGGCATCTATGTTGTGAAGTGCACCAGTCTCTCCTGCAGCAAAGCACCCCACAACATGATGCTGCCACCCCCGTGCTTCACAGTTGGGATGGTGTTCTTCTGCTTGCAAGCC
The DNA here is from genome assembly GCF_002021735.2 of Oncorhynchus kisutch. Classification (NCBI taxonomy): domain Eukaryota; kingdom Metazoa; phylum Chordata; class Actinopteri; order Salmoniformes; family Salmonidae; genus Oncorhynchus; species Oncorhynchus kisutch. Next base: position 72,917,067 of record NC_034174.2, on the reverse strand, counting down.
TCCCCCTTTTTCCTCCAAACATAACTATGGTCATTATGGCCAAACAGTTCTATTTTTGTTTCATCAGACAAGAGGACATTTCTCAAAAAAATACAATCTTTGTCCCCATGTGCAGTTGCAAACCGTAGCCTGGCTTTTTTTATGGCGCTTTTTGAGCAGTGGCTTCTTCCTTGCTGAGCAGCCTTTCAGGTTACGTCGATTTAGGACTATTTTTTACTGTGGATATAGATACTGTTGTACCTGTTTCCTCCAGCATCTTCACAAGGTCCTTTGCTGTTGTTCTGTGATTGATTTGCACTTTTCGCACCAAAGTACGTTCATCTCCTTCCTGAGCTTCTCCTTCCTGAGCAGTATGACAGCTGCGTGGTCCCATGGTGTTTATACTTGCATACTATTGTTTGTACAGATGAACGTGGTACCTTCAGGCATTTGGAAATTACTCCCACAGATCAACCAGACTTTTCTGAGGTCTTGGCAGATTTCATTTGATTTTCCCATGATGTCAAGCAAAGAGGCACTGAGTTTGAAGGTAGGCCTTGAAATACATCCACAGGTACACCTCCAATTGACTCAAATTATGTCAATTAGCCTATCAGAAGCTTCTAAAGCCATGACATCATTTTCTGGAATTTTCCAAGCTGTTTAAAGGCACAGTCAAATTTGTGTATGTAAACTTCTGAACCACTGGAATTGTGATACAGTGAATTATAAGTGAAATATTCTGTCTGTAAACAATTGTTGGAAAAATTACTTATGTCATGCACAAGTAGATGTCCTAACTGACTTGCCAAAACTATAGTTTGTTTACAAGAAATTTGTGGAGTGGTTGAAAAACTAGTTTTAATGACTTCAACCTAAGTGTATATAAACTTCCGACTTCAATTGTACATACGTGGCTACCACAATTTTATTCAGTGTGGCTTGGAGTCAAACATTTTATAGGAAAGAACTATGAGTGTTATTTATTGACTGCCATGGTCGATATAATTTGCTATTTAATTTACTGACTCTAAACCAGCATTCCTTTCTTGCTCTTGTCCCATGGGAATCACATTTCGAGCATAGTTTCCAGCATCTTATCATTTGAATGAAAAAAGACCAAGTCAGACAGAATATATGAATTGTAGACAAGACTGCGGGGCCCTGAGAAATAAATAAATCAAGTGTTGGACTTAGAACTGAACAGGGATGTTTTATGAGGTGTTATGATGACCCTCAGTCCTGGTTTGCTGGGTTGGCTTGTGTTGTTGCATGTGTTTTGGGAATTTGGTGTTTTGCTGACTTTGGCCTTTCTCCAAATGTATGATTTAAAAGCTGTGTCAAATATACAGTTATGTGAGAGGAAAGTTTTCAGAGAACTACGTAGGCGGTAAGCAGGCTGCAGCATTTGATTTCTTTGCATCGTGTGTTTTTCCACCGTATATTCAGGATACTGTACACCGTTTGAACATACTGTATTATTGTAATACTGTATTTAATACCTTGGCGGAGAGGAGAAAAAAAAGGACAACAACGGTATCTAATTCAGTCAAAACATTCTTCTTTATTTCATCACATTCAATTACGTTCCATAACTTCTCTACACGTCCCCAGAGAATTGAGGAAAAGCAATAAATATTTATAACTTGTTCAATATTTGACATGAAGTAGCATTTTTATACATCAGAAGCTCAGGAAAAAATCGTAGTTCTCCTTTTACTTAACAAGCAATCTTAATCTTAGCATAACATTTACATAGCATACAACTCCGTTTTCTTGGAGTCGTTCTGGAATCGTTAGACATCGATGATGTTAAAATGTCATTGTTAAACCTTAACCAACAGACTTCAGAATAATCAAATGTAACGTTCCACAAATGAGATCCAATATGTTGAATGAATTGTGATATTCTTCTGCGTTACATTCTATTCATGAAGATATGTAGCTAGGCTTTGAACTTCTGATCTCTCAGATGAACCTGCTGATATAGCTGCACATCTTCATACGCTTCAAGCCTTTGACCTACTCACTATGCGAGTGTGTTTCTTAACTCTCCGTGTGTGGGGTATTGTGTTTCCCAACTCTCCGTGTGTGGGGTATTGTGTTTCCCAACTCTCTGTGTGTGGGGTATTGTGTTTCCCAACTCTCCATCTGTGGGGTATTGTGTTTCCCAACTCTCGGTCTGTGGGATAATGCAGACTGACTGGTCCAATAGACCGTACTCGGACACCAGGTATGTCCATACTCAATTCCTAGTTTTAATTTAAGAGATATCCAAAGGATGATGATCTTAGCTTGCCAGTCACTGTGATAAAGAAGATTGAGAGATACTGCCATGGCTGAAGAACATGTAATCCTCATTTTTCAGAGAATCGTATCCTTCACTATACGTGATAACAGAAATGTCCTCTTTTTCTGTCGGTGACCACCACAAGTACCAAGGACCACGCTCGCTGCATGATGAGTAACCTTGCCTGAGACCTAAAGAGTTGCTTTGGCTCCCTGGTCAATACTAGGCTTTAGCTTAGTGGGCTAATGCAGTCTTCTTCTGGCATTCACTCGAACACCGTCGGTCACACAGTCATATCCTGTTGACTGTATTCTTCTCCAAGCTTTTACTCTGAAAGGGGTTCCACTCCCAGCATAGCAGCACACTCCCCTTCAAATCGGCCTGGCGCTTGGTTATGATCTCATATCCTGTTAACGGGACTGTTTTCCGAGCTCTTGCTCTGAAACGAGTTCCCCTCCCACCGTCGGAGCACACTCCCATTCAAATCGGCCTGGCGCTTGGTGATGAGGTAGATCTTGCGGAGGACGGCCCGACGTAGCAGTATATAGACCCAGGGGTCCAGGATCTGGTTCCAGGAAGCCAGCCTCACGCCCATCAAATTCAACGTCTCGTAGGTGGCCATGTCAGCTTTATCAATGGAGCCCCTATAGGAGTGCATCACCGACATGAGCCCGAAGATCTGGGGCAAAAGAGAAGAGATATAATTGTTCATTGTTGTACTTTGATCCAGAAGCATCATGCAACCTATTTTTTTGGATGGGGCATTGACGGCCTAATTCGATTTCTTTCAAATAATTATGTGTAAAATAAACTATCTTGTGTATTTTCAGTGTACAAATGCATCAAACTGAAGGGGCCTGTGCTGGGTGATTTTTTTTCTAGATGTGTAGCGGGCGTAGGGAATAGTTGTTGGGTGACTTTTTTCTAGATGTGTAGCGGGCGTGGTGTGGTGGATGGAATCAGTGGCATCAGCATCTACACTTGTTCATGTCCTAGGTTGTCCCACTCACCAGCAGAGGGCTCCAGCAGATACAGGACGTGACCATGATGCCCACCAGCTGCACCACCATCTCTATATCATGGCTCTTGGCCACTGAGCGGTGACTGTGGGACGATGAGTAGCCCGATGGCCTCCGTCTCAGCCTGGCCAGAACCAGGGTCAGCCCGCTGATGGTGTTACACACCAGGGCCACCCCCAGCGACGTCAGGCCCAGCCCGGAGAAGAGCGTAACAAAGGCTACGTCCGCTTCCTGGGTGTCGTTAGCTAAGACCTTGATGAAGGAGAAGACAGACATTTAGTCGTTGTTGTATATAACTCTGTACTTTAGCCTGTCTTATTGTACACTAGTGTTATTTCTATGAAGCTTTTTGTGCCTCCAAAAAAATCCCATTCACTTTAATGGTGGTAGTTTTACTAAACGTCACATTGTTTAAATAACTGCCATAGAACTTTGAGAATGTTCAACCTAAAGCATTAGGGGAGCTCAGTATCTGGCTCGAATTGAATTAAATCAATAAATAATACATAAAAAACAGCATCTTTTTTAATTACTTCTTAATAAACGGAGGAGTATAAGCTATTTATTTCAAACGTTTTTCCGTTTCTTCATTTTTTTAAATGAAAATCACTTTCTGAAGTGACAGCTGTCAATTCTAATTGACCCCAACGCTGCTGGTTACTGACCTTGATAAAACACCAGCTGTTGGGGTGCTGGTAGGTGTATGAACCCAGCTGGAAACAGGGCAGCAGGGCCACGCAGAGGGCCACCAGCCAGATACCAGAGAGGGACAGCTTGGTACGGGTGGTGGTAACTAAGGAGGAGTGGAGCAGTGGCTGCGTGACACCCAGACAGCGCTCGGCGGCCATCGCACAGCCCAGGAACAGCGGGCACAGACCGAAGAACACCATAGATCCACCCAGGAACTGGCACATGGGGTCGGTCGAGCCGTTTGAGGAAGCGGCGACCGCCTCGGGGAACACCCCTCCGGAGAGGTAAAGCCGGAGGACCAGCGCTCCCGGGATGATGTGCCCAAAAAAGTCTGTGAGTACCAGGGAGCTGGCGAAGAGGAGGAAGGTGGCTTTGGAGCGTCGGCGCTGGTGGGAGTAGGCGTTGGCCAGGATGAACAAAGCCACGATGTTGGAGATGACGCCCAGGGTCATGGAGAGAGCGGCTGCAATCGGGCCTCCGGACATAGGCCTGTCCGAGGTGAGGTTCCCCTGGTGAGCCAGACTCTCCATTTCCACCTATACAATATGCAATATGCAATACAACTTTATGTCCAATCACAATCTGAACTGTGTCTTTGTGCTGTCTTATTTTATCCAGACCACCGGACATCACACATAAACACACACACACACACAGAAGTGAAACCAGCCTCCCTCCGTTAGCTAGTTCTGGCCCCCGGGACTTTAACCAGTGACCTTCCGGTTACTGTTCCACTTCTCTAATATCTGGCCTACCTACCATATCCGTGTCCCACTGGCTGAGGTTGGAGAGGGGGTCGAGGGCGCCCGGGGGCCCGGAGAGGTTGTAGTGATTCATGGCTAGCATCACTGGGCTTTGAAGGTCAGGAACCCCATCACTGAGAGAGGCTGGGAAGAGAAGGAGAGAGACAATATGATTATAGTGGTATTTCAGGCTTCAATGACCTGTAAGTAACATGGGGGAATGGGGTCATCGTATAGGTAGCAATATAAATGGAAAACACACACAGTCAATACTGGAATTCAGACTCTCAAGTTTCAGCAACACATGTCTTCTTCCCTATCTAGCTAACTACTAGCTATAACATATCATGACGATGAGGAACTCATGAATGACACCACAGAATCAGATGTGTCCAAATTCACACTGTTCTCTGTCCTATTTAACCCACATAGATAGAATATGCTTTAAAGCCCCTTTAAACTTAAACTTGACAAAAAATAGCTATTTGCACCTCAGAGAACATCTGTACCTTCAATACTGTTTGCATTGATTCTCCACACATCCAACCCTTACACACAAGCACAAACACACAAGCACACATAAACACACACACACACACACACACACACTTAACACTGCTGTTCTATTATATACCATTTATTCAACTGCACAACCAAGACACTCTCCACTTTATATTTGTAACACAGTCCTACTTGACATAACACATTCATTATCTATACTGTATATTATATTGTGTACATATCAGTTTTACTATGAATACTGCCTTCCTCTAATTACTCATTATTTTGTATTTACTTTTTATTGATATTGTACTGCAATGTTGAGCGTCTATCACGCAATCATTTCACTTCAACCTTTATACCTGCTGTAAACTGTGTACATGACGAATGATGATTTTACTTGATTTTAAATGTTTATTTGAGGTAATAACGCCTAACCCCTAACCACAGGTCTAGGATCAGCTCATTCTACCCCAATTCCCAACATAACTATTAAGGAATCATTAAACAATATCTGATCCTGTATCAGCGGTTAGAGACAGCTTCCACCTAATCCCACAAAACAGCTGCTCAATTCACACTACGGTTGTACAATTGAAAAACAACGCATTTGACACAATAGTTGTGATACAACTGATATTTTTGTGATACAACTGACAGATGGTTGTCTGCACACAAATATAGACACAACCATTCTGCAGTGTCTCCACACACTGGTGTAATGACTTTTCTGCTGAAAAACTCTCTGTTGTATCACACAATCTGTTGTACATTAGTCATACGCCGCTGACGGGTTAGAACTAAGGGCAAGTTATAACAGTTCCCTGTTGACAAGCACACAACTATTGAGACACATTCCATGAGCAGCTTCAATCCCTCTGGCTCTATTCTAGATCAGGGAGGCGGCAGGCAACACACGTTCTCGGTCTCTCTCTCTTGACAAAATGGTTTCCTCACATTGACACTTGTCTTTGGGAAGCATGGAAACATGGACATCACATTGAGGTGATGGTTCTTTTTAAACCGCCTCAAATGGTCTGCGTTCGTTGGTGTAAAAGTAGACTTTCAAGCAATACATCTTCAGCAAAAACACACATTTCTGACAAGTCTACACATGTGTTTGTGCTTCAACCGTGTGTCTATATTGTATTGATGTGGCAGACAGTCTAGAGGCTATGTTTCTAATACAGATCTGTCTGTTTTATTCACTGGTCTAATGTCACTGATAGAGGTGATATATGCTGCCAAGATTATTCTACCCAACTCATTGAATAACTCGCTGTTCTATTCTACTCAATTATATTCTATTATTGTCTGTTCTACTATAGTAAAAACAAATCCCAACAGGTCGTTTTGCACCTGTTTACATTCAGCATAAATGCATATATGCGTCATGAATAGACCTACATACTCACTAAACTTGAGGAAAACAGTTCTCCAGGCACAGCTCATCCTTACGGTAAATGCAACATTTCGTATCAAGTCACTGAGGATGAAACAGAAAACATCCAAAGACATTTTCTGGGTTGACCTTTCACCTTTCACTATCATCCTAATCACCCTACTCAATGACTAATGATGACCTTATCACCGAGTCACCCTGTAATTATTATTGAGTTGACGGTGTGTTTAGCTATTTTGAATATGCACTACCATGCCAAACATACCACTGACATGTCTTTGTGGCTCTGAAACATTCTTAGCATCATTTCTTTGAGGAGGGTTATTTTTTTCCAAACCTGTCCATTTGCTTACCCTTTATTAATACTGTTGCCATACACAAAAATAAAAAGCCATAATAATTATGATAAGAAAATATTTAATGAATAACATTACCATTACAGATAGGGATGAATAATTCCAGTCAATGGTGATGTCCACCCTGTGAACGGAATAGTCCGCGGTGTTATTCTAAATCCAGATTGCAGATAGATATACAGGTATCTATATAATCCAAAGAAACCGTTGAAAACGAAACACATTCACAAGTCTTCCTAAACCGAGTGGGGCAGAATAAAAGTACTCTAAAAGAAGAACCATTGTTCTATGATATCTCTTCGGCAGGATGATGCCATTGAGTTCATATTCCCCACTGTTCTCCGAAAACAAATGTTCAACAACTTCCCAACAGAATTGCCTTCCTCGCTTTTAAATCCGTTTGATTGGAGTTTCATGACCAGAGAGTGAGCGCGAGGAATATTCCAGTGCTGCGGATAGGCTGTACCGCAGGTTCTCTGACGCGTGCTTCTCAATAGCGTTTTATATAGCGCCGTGTCCTAATGGATAGGTAGCCCATGGGCGGCCCCGTGAGTCAAGTTTAAGTGATATTATTTTCAGACATAGAAGAACACTTTTTCATGTCATTTGTCCATGTTTACATGCACGTTTTACGATCACTGTTAAACTAGGCTACTGTAGTCAATGTGAGTCACATTACTTTTGAATGTCAGTCTGTATATCCATGGTTCAGGAAATAATAACTCAAATAGCATTACAATAACCAGCTGCCAAACATCTATAGTTTAAAACAGAAATATTTAAATATTTGGTAGTTTTTAAATAGCCGTTATTGATTCATTTGATCATTATTGCTCAGTAAAAATGGCATGAACGAGTTAGACAGTATCGTGCAGCCTGTATAGGAAAGTGTCAAATGATACTTATACTTACTGGTATACAGTAACTCAGGCTATTTTCTGTGCTCCTGTAAGAATACATTTGTTGCAAGTGTTTTTAACTACTGCCTTGAGGTATTGTAGCAAACAATGTATATGTTTTATTGTGCTATGCTTTATCTTGGCCAGGTCGCAGTTGCAAATGAGAACTTGTTCTCAACTAGTCTACCTGGTTAAATAAAGGTGAAATAAATAAATAAAAATAAAAACATACACCATGTAGGGAAATGTGTTGTTTTACAGGGTCAGCCATAGTATTATGGCACCCCTGGAGCAAATGAAGGTTAACTGCCTTGCTCAAGGGCCCATAAACAGATGTCTCACCTTGTCGGCTCGGGTATTCAAAACAGCGACCTTTCGGTTACTGGCCCAACGCTCTATTCGCTAGGCTACCTGCTGCCCTAGTGAGATCTATCTGATTTATCTAGATCAGTGTTCTTTTTCCAGGTCCTAGGATCAATGCGTGGTTTCCAATTGATGATAAAGTGCAAACCGAGAGGAGAGGTAGCATTTCTCTCTTGCTATGCTGACGCTGCATATGAAACATGATGTTATAAATAACTAGAGGTGTCAACTATCAGGCCAGACCCAGTAAAAGTGGAATACTTTGCTGAGGACACACTGTAGGCCTATGAGGTAGGCAGACTGGTTCTCTAGTGCCGTTTTACTCTCCTATCTAAATGTATGATATAGGCTAATATTAAGCAAATATATTCTAAACCAGACACTTAATTCATGCAGTGATTGATTATGACAGGCTTTATTAGCAGGGGAATTAATTCACTCTGATCAGCCCAAGAATGATTCATATTTATACTATTTACTGTAGGCCTGTGTCTTATCCCTCTCTGGTTTAAATACATTGAATGTAATTTTACTAGTCATATGGTTACCCAGAGACCATGCAGCTTAGTTAGGGAAATCCTTTCCTTTCTCTACTACTAACATTATTCCTTTAGTGCTGAAACTGTCTGTCTTTCTCTCTCTTTGATTGACAGCTTAGCCTAAAAAGAGGTGATAGGAGGAATGTGTCAGGTGGTCCAACCAAAGCGTGGCGCTCGTCTCGTACTGCCCACTGGAGACAGGTGCGCGTGTTTGTTTAATTAAATAATTATTTGGCAACGCCAGGGCAGACACAGGCTTGTGGCTTGGCATTGGATTATGGGCAATAAGAAGTGGATGGAAAGGAGTTCAGAGAGAGAGAAAGAGAGGAGGGCGAGGAAGAGAGAAAGAGACAGAGAGAAAGAGAGGAGGGCAAGGAAGAGAGAAAAAAGACAGAAAGAGAGAGAGAAAGAGAGGTGGGCGAGGAAGAGAGAAAGAGAGAGAGAGAGAAAGAGAGGAGGGCGAGGAAGAGAGAAAGAGACAGAAAGAGAGAGAGAGAGAAAGAGAGGAGGGCGAGGAAGAGAGAAAGAGACAGAAAGAAAGAGAGGAGGGTGAGGAAGAGAGAAAGAGACAGAAAGAAAGAGATGAGGGCGAGAAAGAGACAGAAAGAGAGAGAGAAAGAAAGAGATGAGGGCAAGAAAGAGCCAGAAAGAGAGAGAGGAGGGAGAGAAAGAGACAAAGAGAGAGACAGAGAGAGAGGACAGGACATTCATGTTTGGTATGGTTCTGAGGGAATACTCTGAGACATTGGTTTGGTATTCCATTGGACTGGCCCAGGTCTACTAGACCTTCCAAATGATTCAAAACATCTCTCACAAAGAGAGGCTTTGTGAAGGCTGAAATGGCGAGAAAGATGTCTGGCTGAAGAGTAGTCTATCAAGAAAACCAGAGCACAACGTGAGAACCTCAACATCTGTTAGAGTGAAAGAAGGTGGGAGACGGCGAGAATGATCAAACGCACAATCAGAAAAACAACCTGTGTGTGAAAAGTAAATGGAATGCCGCATAAAAAGTTGAAAAGGGAATTTAACGAGGTGTATCAAAGGAGGGTTTTGACCTTCTGATCTAAAAAATCGCCGAAGCAATCTCAGAGGTGAAAACATCTCCTGAAATTCACTTCCCATTTCCTTTTTTAAATTCCTGAAAAACAACCCTCGTGTGAAAGTAAATGGAATGTAACATTGAGGTACAGTATATTAGTTGTCACCTCTTTGATATAAAAAACAATTAACCTCCGAAGCAAGAAACATGAAAACATCTCCTTCATTTCACTTCCTACTTTCTCTTTAATTCCTTTCCCATTTTAACGTGACATTCCTTAAAATCAATCAATCAATGACATTTAATTATAAAGCCATTTTTACAGCATGGTGGCTAGAAAAAAACTCCCTAAAAAGCCTCCTAGGATGAAACCTAGAGAGGAGCCAGGCTCTGAGGGGTGGCCAGTCCTCTTCTGGCTGTGCCAGGTGGAGACTATAAGAGTACATGGCCATTAAGGCCAGAAAAGAACGACATCGGTACCAGCCAGACTACCTTCACCTCACACATCTGCACCAAACGGGCTTAACAGTGGCAGGAGGTGGTTTCTCTTTCAACGTTCCTCAGTAGGAGGCCAGGATCTGATAACACAAGCAGGAATTGCGTGACAACCGACTACCTTGATCATCAAGAAGCGCGAAACAGCGTTGGAAGTTCAAAGGATTTGAACGGCTCAAACCTTCCCCATTAGGAACATGTCTGCGTCCCAAATGGCATCCTATTCTCCACACAGTGCCCTACTTTTGACCAGGAGCCATAGGGCTCCATAGGTTTCCTTTTGCGATGCACCTCATCTCTAAGAGGGCCACAGTTGTGGGAATATTGATCTTGGAAGTTGGATTCGGAATGCAGGACCAAGAAGAAGACAACTTCTCCAAGGTGGCATAGCAGTTCAGACGTCTTTTGTCCTCGTCTTGTCGTGTCCTGTATATATATATATTTACAACTTTTTCACATACATTTTATTTTTATTTTCCATCAACTCATCTTCAAAACACTCTCCTGCAACCCGCCTCACCAATGTATATTTATAAAAAAGTATTATTTACCTCAGATCTGTAATCCTCCAAGAAGCTAGCCAGAAACTCCAGGAGGCTGGCCTGAAACTAGCCAGAAGCTAATCCAGAAGCTAGTTGGCTCCTTTACTGGCAAGTCGTTGGTGTTCAGCTAACCACGGTTTGTGGTCATCGGCTATCCTTTGGCTCGAAAGTCTATCGCCAGTTCTGTACGGCGCAGCGCGGCTCGGAGCGGAGCATACCGGACCAATTTTTCTCTCCATGTCCCTGGATTTCGACTGCTCTCTGGACATTCATGCCCGGATCTCACAGCTAGCTAGCTGCTATCCGTGTGACTATCGGCCTTCGTCGATTCCGGAGCAAACATCAATTGTTCCGGAGCTAGCAAGCTCCGTCAATCACTCCTGAGTTCCATCAATCGCACCTGGGCTGCAGTCGCCTATCCGGACCCGTTTTGCTGCCTTCGCGGAGCCCCACCGGGCCTTCACAACTGGACTGCCGACGTTATCTACCCGAAGGAGTTATTCGGCTGGCTCCTCCGTCGCGACGTTACCTGAACGCCCATCTGCGGCCTGCTAACCGTTAGCTGTCTTACCGGCTGCTATCTGAATAGACAATCGGACAATTTTTTTATTATTTTTTATTATTATTATTATGTTTTCTTCTTGGGCCTCTATAACTATATCTATTGTTTTTATTTTTGTTGTTGTTCTGTGATTTGGATTGATCCCCTCTACCACACGGAACCCCACTAATCTACTGACGGAGCGCAGGAGGTGGCTAACAACAGACCTCCATCATATGCTAGCTTGCTACCGATGCCCTGGCTAGCTGTCTAAATCACCAACCAACCTCTCCACTCACCGGACCCTTTTGATCACTCGACTAAGCATGCCTCTCCTTAATGTCAATATGTCTTGTCCATTTCTGTTCTGGTTAGTGTTTATTGGCTTATTTCACTGCAGAGCCTCTAGTCCTGCTCACTATACCTTATCCAACCTATTAGTTCCACCACCCACACATGCAATGACATCTCCTGGTTTCAACGATGTTTCTAGAGACAATATCTCTCTCTTCATCACTCAATACCTAGGTTTACCTCCACTGTATTCACATCCTACCATACATTTGTCTGTACATTATACCTTGATGCTATTTTATCGCCCCCAGAAACCTCCTTTTACTCTATGTTCCAGACGTTCTAGACGACCAATTCTCATAGCTTTTAGCCGTACCCTTATTCTACTCCTCCTATGTTCCTCTGGCGATGTAGAGGTGAATCCAGGCCCTGCAGTGCCTAGCTCCACTCCTATTCCCCAGGCGCTCTCTTTTGACGACTTCTGTAACCGTAATAGCCTTGGTTTCATGCATGTTAACATTAGAAGCCTCCTCCCTAAGTTTGTTCTATTCACTGCTTTAGCACACTCTGCCAACCCGGATGTTCTAGCTGTGTCTGAATCCTGGCTTAGGAAGACCACCAAAAACTCAGACATTTTAATTCCAAACTACAACATTTTCAGACAAGATAGAACTGCCAAAGGGGGCGGTGTTGCAATCTACTGCAAAGATAGCCTGCAGAGTTCTGTCCTACTATCCAGGTCTGTACCCAAACAATTTGAACTTCTACTTTTAAAAATCCACCTCTCTAAAAACAAGTCTCTCCCCCAGCTGTGCTCTGGACACCATATGTGAACTGATTGCCCCCCATCTATCTTCAGAGTTCGTGCTGCTAGGCGACCTAAACTGGAACATGCTTAACACCCCAGCCATCCTACAATCTAAACTTGATGCCCTCAATCTCACACAAATAATCAATGAACCTACCAGGTACCTCCCCAAAACCTTAAACACGGGCACCCTCATAGATATCATCCTAACCAACTTCCCCTCTAAATACACCTCTGCTGTCTTCAACCAAGATCTCAGCGATCACTGCCTCATTGCCTGCATCCGTAATGGGTCAGCGGTCAAACGACCTCCACTCATCACTGTAAAACGCTCCCTGAAACACTTCTGCGAGCAGGCCTTTCTAATCGACCTGGCCGGGGTATCCTGGAAGGATATTGATCTCATCCCGTCAGTAGAGGATGCCTGGATATTTTTTTTAAATGCCTTCCTAACCATCTTAAATAAACATGCCCCATTTAAGAAATTTAGAACCAGGAACAGATATAGCCCTTGGTTCTCCCCAGACCTGACTGCCCTTAACCAACACAAAAACATCCTATGGCGTTCTGCATTAGCATCGAACAGCCCCCGTGATATGCAGCTGTTCAGGGAAGCTAGAAATCATTATACACAGGCAGTTAGAAAAGCCAAGGCTAGCTTTTTCAAGCAGAAATTTGCTTCCTGCAACACTAACTCAAAAAAGTTCTGGGACACTGTAAAGTCCATGGAGAATAAGAACACCTCCTCCCAGCTGCCCACTGCACTGAAGATAGGAAACACTGTCACCACTGATAAATCCACCATAATTGAGAATTTCAATAAGCATTTTTCTACGGCTGGCCATGCTTTCCACCTGGCTACTCCTACCCCGGACAACAGCACTGCACCCCCAACAGCAACTCGCCCAAGCCTTCCCCATTTCTCCTTCTCCCAAATCCATTCAGCTGATGTTCTGAAAGAGCTGCAAAATCTGGACCCCTACAAATCAGCCGGGCTAGACAATCTGGACCCTTTCTTTCTAAAATTATCTGCCGAAATTGTTGCCACCCCTATTACTAGCCTGTTCAACCTCTCTTTCGTGTCGTCTGAGATTCCCAAAGATTGGAAAGCAGCTGCGGTCATCCCCCTCTTCAAAGGGGGGGACACTCTTGACCCAAACTGCTACAGACCTATATCTATCCTACCGTGCCTTTCTAAGGTCTTCGAAAGCCAAGTCAACAAACAGATTACCGACCATTTCGAATCTCACCATACCTTCTCTGCTATGCAATCCGGTTTCAGAGCTGGTCATGGGTGCACCTCAGCCACGCTCAAGGTCCTAAACGATATCTTAACCGCCATCGATAAGAAACATTACTGTGCAGCCGTATTCATTGATCTGGCCAAGGCTTTCGACTCTGTCAATCACCATATCCTCATCGGCAGACTCGACAGCCTTGGTTTCTCAAATGATTGCCTCGCCTGGTTCACCAACTACTTCTCTGATAGAGTTCAGTGTGTCAAATCGGAGGGTCTGCTGTCCGGACCTCTGGCAGTCTCTATGGGGGTGCCACAGGGTTCAATTCTTGGACCGACTCTCTTCTCTGTATACATCAATGAGGTCGCTCTTGCTGCTGGTGAGTCCCTGATCCACCTCTATGCAGACGACACCATTCTGTATACTTCCGGCCCTTCTTTGGACACTGTGTTAACAACCCTCCAGGCAAGCTTCAATGCCATACAACTCTCCTTCCGTGGCCTCCAATTGCTCTTAAATACAAGTAAAACTAAATGCATGCTCTTCAACCGATCGCTACCTGCACCTACCCGCCTGTCCAACATCACTACTCTGGACGGCTCTGACTTAGAATACGTGGACAACTACAAATACTTAGGTGTCTGGTTAGACTGTAAACTCTCCTTCCAGACCCATATCAAACATCTCCAATCCAAAGTTAAATCTAGAATTGGCTTCCTATTTCGCAACAAAGCATCCTTCACTCATGCTGCCAAACATACCCTTGTAAAACTGACCATCCTACCAATCCTCGACTTTGGCGATGTCATTTACAAAATAGCCTCCAATACCCTACTCAACAAATTGGATGCAGTCTATCACAGTGCAATCCGTTTTATCACCAAAGCCCCATATACTACCCACCATTGCGACCTGTACGCTCTCGTTGGCTGGCCCTCGCTTCATACTCGTCGCCAAACCCACTGGCTCCATGTCATCTACAAGACCCTGCTAGGTAAAGTCCCCCCTTATCTCAGCTCGCTGGTCACCATAGCATCTCCCACCTGTAGCACACGCTCCAGCAGGTATATCTCTCTAGTCACCCCCAAAACCAATTCTTTCTTTGGCCGCCTCTCCTTCCAGTTCTCTGCTGCCAATGACTGGAACGAACTACAAAAATCTCTGAAACTGGAAACACTTATCTCCCTCACTAGCTTTAAGCACCAACTGTCAGAGCAGCTCACAGATTACTGCACCTGTACATAGCCCACCTATAATTTAGCCCAAACAACTACCTCTTTCCCAACTGTATTTAATTTTAATTAATTTATTTATTTTGCTCCTTTGCACCCCATTATTTTTTATTTCTACTTTGCACATTCTTCCATTGCAAAACTACCATTCCAGTATTTTACTTGCTATATTGTATTTACTTTGCCATCATGGCCTTTTTTGCCTTTACCTCCCTTCTCACCTCATTTGCTCACATTGTATATAGACTTGTTTATACTGCATTATTGACTGTATGTTTGTTTTTACTCCATGTGTAACTCTGTGTCGTTTTATCTGTCGAACTGCTTTGCTTTATCTTGGCCAGGTCGCAATTGTAAATGAGAACTTGTTCTCAACTAGCCTACCTGGTTAAATAAAGGTAAAATAAATCAAATAAAATAAACTTTCATTATTTTTTTAACAGCTGGGGTTGTCGGAGTCAGACCCGTAGAGCAGAAGTCAAGTCAAGCACTTGGCCCCGACGAGACGTCCAACGTCCCCCCCCCGGCCCCATTTTTCTCTGAAAAATGTTCCCCATTCCGATTTTCTAGGTAATTTGCACTCGCAAACTTTGCCATTTGGACTGTGCAACGGCCCCGTTGTCCTTTCCAACACCCAGTCTGGCTCTGAGGCCTCCTCGGGCTCCCTCGGCTCCTCAATCTCCCCACTGACCACAAAGTGGTCCTGAAAACCACTGACTGCTCTCCTCTCTCTTCCCCCCTTTTCTGTCTCAACAGTGAACCTGCCGGCCTTTGAAACGCTCTCCGATGGAGCAGCGAAATGGAGGGTTGGAAAAGCCAGGAAAAAGGTTTCGGATAAAGATCTCTGTCTGTTCATATCAAGTTGGAAATGCTAGACTAAAGAAAAGCACAGTTAAGTCCTCTTTGGTCACTGCATACCGCTTGTGTGCGCGGCACTTCGTCCAAATCTGCATCCCATGCGGTAAGAAAAAAACAGTGTGTGTCTGTATCACTGAACACCCCATATCTCAACCTGTCTCAGGCGTTTTAGTGTCACCCCCAAACCCAAGAATAGAGATGGTTGTGCCTCTCCGATCAGTTTCTGATGATAGTTCCTTCTGTGCAGTCTCTCCAGTATTAATTTGCACTAAATTCTTCAATATCTTACGCAATAAACACACCTGATGTTGAATGAATATGAATTAAATGAACTCTATCAGATGCGGTAGCTGCTGACACCATGTCTAATGTGACTTTATAATGTGCTATTCTGTCTGTATTTTGCCTTCAGAACAACCTCTCCAACTGCAGAAATCTTGATGCCCAGGCAACAGCAGCTGCAGTCCTAAATAATTTGAACAGCTTTGTTTGCCAAACTGTCCACATGCACACAGCACCGTGAGTGTTATTTTGAATAAAACAATATGCAGTCATTCAATTTATTCACAGAGACAAGCAGAAACCACAAACCATGTCATAATCTGTCCCGCAAACGTTTTACAATGAGATGTTTTGCTGTCATGATTGGAAAGCCATATGCTATCTAGCCACTCTAAAATCAACAGGATAAATTGGACGCCTACTGGAATGTCTACAGTACATCACAATATGCAAATCAGAATCGTTGACTCTAAGCACTTAGTCCATTCATAAAGAGATGACTATGATGAGTGGAATGGAAGGAAGATGGAAGCTTGTTGGTTCTGGAACGGTTGGTTGGGTTCTTTCGGTTCTGCTGGCAAGCTATGCTACCTCACTACTTTTCTCTGTGGGAGGAGGGTGACAGTCTGACAGACAGACACTCAGACAGACAGAGACAGTAGGGGTTCTTAGATTTACCACAGCGATGGATTCATGGAATATTCCACACTTTCTATCCATCACGCAGTGTTTATCTACAAGCACTGAGCACTCACACATTTCAATCCCCCGACCTGGGGTATGCTAATATAGGTGTTTATTGTGGCCAGGCCTTCTCTCCACCAGAACCCCATGTTGAAACCAAGAGCAGAGACAAAGAGGAGAAAATGGGTTTATTGATCTGGGCACTTGGGGCTGAAATGCACTCTGGGTAGCCTTAGGCTTCGTCCCAAATTGGCTTTCCCTATATAGTGCACTACTTTTGACCAGAGCCCTATGCACTATGTAGGGAATAGGGTGCCATTTGGGAAGTAGGCCTTGTAGTTTCTGAACAGCACTGTAAGTGATGGATTGCCTTGGCTCCCACAGCTGACCATGGAGGAATGGACATGGGCTGATACAAGACAGGTGTGCATCAAGGAAAGGCTTGCCAATTAAAAATACACCTGTGTCTAGTTCATTATCAAATTCCTTTCAAGGGCAAACATTTCCAGTAGTCAGTTTAGTTAGATCTTGTCAAAGAAAAGGGTCACGCATGTGTTTTTGATAAATCAATTACAATTACACCCCAAAAAAACAATTATAATAAGATCGTACCCCCCCCCCCCCCACAATGTTTTTTTTCTCCATTACCAATAAGAGGGGAGGTTAGCATTTGGGGGGGGGGGGGGGGGGGGTGATCTTGGTTATCCATCCACATGAATGTAGAAGTGTTCAGAAACATACAAAATAAATATTTACAATAAAACTGACTCCACAATGACACAATACATTATTCACTATTCTGTTCCTATTGGGCAAAACATAATCTGAAACACAATCAAAACAAATGCATCCAACAAGTTTGAAGAGTCAGCTTGAAGTAGTCATTGCGGGCTAGGAATATGGGACCAAATACTAAACTAATAAACAACAAAAAATTGAAAATGAACATCAAACATATTTTAAAACCATATAATTATGTTGGAAAGCAACCATTACCTACATGGTAACAAACATAACTCATGTACAAACCAGATGTTGAGGACAAGCGGAGGACATGTTTTGTTGTTTAGTGGGTCAGTTTAGTATTTTGCTAACACGGAAAACAGCTGTCGTCATCATCCCAAGAGGTTTAAACCCACAGATATAGATAAATAGATGTAGCTCTAGGTTTGAACCGATAGATGTAGGATCTTAATTTGATCAGTTGCAGGTGAACTTTCCTGCAATGATTGCACGACATTTAAAAACGTGTATTTGAGGTTTAAAAAGGCTTCTGAAATGTGTAACTTCCACATTGACATTTCAGACTTGATTTACCCTAACGAAAAATGTACCAAACCCTTCAAAAATGTCCAATGTTTATAATCCACGTAATAATTATAATTTCCTGTTGCTGCATGGATTATTTTCCTGTTGTAGCAAACTGGCTCAAATTAAGATATGGCATCTGTTCAGCAGCATCGACTTGATTCTAGTTTCTCTCTCCACTCCACAACGTCACCAAGTAGAGTGATATGAGCTCAAAGCTGTTACGTGGAATCCCTGACATTTGTATAAAAGACCCGATCTCAATATTGTATTTAGCTTTCACACTAGCACACCTAACCAAACCCCCTGTTATCCTGGACATCGCTGAAAGCTAAACCCTTTGTTCGTCTTCATACTTACTCAATGCACTGTGGCTTGTCGAAATGGTGCGCCGAAAAACGGTTTTATTATTTATTGCTTATGAATTTGGACCAAAGCCTCTGGCGCTCTTGGTGGTTCATACTTTGAACGAGGCCCAGTAGAATTTCAACGAGGGTTCGAGATGGAGGAGAGGAGAGGCCAAGATAGATTTAAGCTGTGGGTCAGTGTGGCATTTTTTCTCTCTCTTTGCAATAACAACAATTAGCCTGAAATTCCAGGATATACAGTGCCTTGCGAAAGTATTCGGCCCCCTTGAACTTTGCGACCTTTTGCCACATTTCAGGCTTCAAACATAAAGATATAAAACTGTATTTGTTTGTGAAGAATCAACAACAAGTGGGACACAATCATGAAGTGGAACGACAATTATTGGATATTTCAAACTTTTTTAACAAATCAAAAACTGAAAAATTGGGTGTGCAAAATTATTCAGCCACTTTCAGTGCAGCAAACTCTCTCCAGAAGTTCAGTGAGGATCTCTGAATGATCCAATGTTGACCTAAATGACTAATGATGATAAATACAATCCACCTGTGTGTAATCAAGTCTCCGTATAAATGCACCTGCACTGTGATAGTCTCAGAGGTCCGTTAAAAGCGCAGAGAGCATCATGAAGAACAAGGAACACACCAGGCAGGTCCGAGATACTGTTGTGAAGAAGTTTAAAGCCGGATTTGGATACAAAAAGATTTCCCAAGCTTTAAACATCCCAAGGAGCACTGTGCAAGCGATAATATTGAAATGGAAAGAGTATCAGACCACTGCAAATCTACCAAGACCTGGCCGTCCCTCTAAACTTTCAGCTCATACAAGGAGAAGACTGATCAGAGATGCAGCCAAGAGGCCCATGATCACTCTGGATGAACTGCAGAGATCTACAGCTGAGGTGGGAGACTCTGGCCATAGGACAACAATCAGTCGTATATTGCACAAATCTGGCCTTTATGGAAGAGTGGCAAGAAGAAAGCCATTTCTTAAAGATATCCATAAAAAGTGTTGTTTAAAGTTTGCCACAAGCCACCTGGGAGACACACCAAACATGTGGAAGAAGGTGCTCTGGTCAGATGAAACCAAAATTGAACTTTTTGGCAACAATGCAAAACGTTATGTTTGGCGTAAAAGCAACACAGCTCATCACCCTGAACACACCATCCCCACTGTCAAACATGGTGGTGGCAGCATCATGGTTTGGGCCTGATTTTCTTCAGCAGGACAGGGAAGATGGTTAAAATTGATGGGAAGATGGATGGAGCCAAATACAGGACCATTCTGGAAGAAAACCTGATGGAGTCTGCAAAAGACCTGAGACTGGGACGGAGATTTGTCTTCCAACAAGACAATGATCCAAAACATAAAGCAAAATCTACAATGGAATGGTTCAAAAATAAACATATCCAGGTGTTAGAATGGCCAAGTCAAAGTCCAGACCTGAATCCAATCGAGAATCTGTGGAAAGAACTGAAAACTGCTGTTCACAAATGCTCTCCATCCAACCTCACTGAGCTCGAGCTGTTTTGCAAGAGGAATGGGAAAAAATTTCAGTCTCTCAATGTGCAAAACTGATAGAGACATACCCCAAGCGACTTACAGCTGTAATCGCAGCAAAAGGTGGCGCTACAAAGTATTAACTTAAGGGGGCTGAATAATTTTGCACGCCCAATTTTTCAGTTTTTGATTTGTTAAAAAAGTTTGAAATATCCAATAAATGTCGTTCCACTTCATGATTGTGTCCCACTTGTTGTTGATTCTTCACAAAAAATACAGTTTTACATCTTTATGTTTGATGCCTGAAATGTGGCAAAAGGTCGCAAAGTTCAAGGGGGCCGAATACTTTCGCAAGGCACTGTAATAGTATGCAACCCAAATGCTTAAAATGTTTAAGCCTGACACTTTAGCCCGATTCCAGATCTGTTTGTGCTGTTTAGCCAACTCCCGTGGTCATACATGAAAACACAAACAGATCTGTGATCAGTCTAAAATGTCAGGCTGCCGAGCTGCCAGAAAGGGATTTTCAACCGTTATTAAATGTGTCACTAGAGGTACTACCAGACTGATTCCAGATCTGTTTGTGCTGCCTAGCCAACTCCTATGGTCATACATGAAAACACAAACAGATCTGGGATCAGTCTAAAGCACTGGTTCTCAATCCTGGTCCTGGGGACCCAAAGGGGTGCACATTTTTGTTCATTAAAATGCTTTGATGTTTTGAGTCAGGTGTGTAGTGCTCGGGCAAAAACAAACATGTGCACCCCTTTGGGTCCCCAGGACCAGGATTGAGAACCACAGGTCTAAAGTGTCAGGCTGCCGAGCTGCCAGAAAGGAATTTGCATCCGTTATGAAATGTGTCACTAGAGGGACTACTAGACTGATTCCAGATCTGTGTGTGCTGTCTAGCCAACTCCTATGGTCATACATGAAAACATAAACAGATCTGGGATCAGTCTAGTAGTCCCTCTAGTGACACATTTCATAACGGATGCAAATTCCTTTCTGGCAGCTCGGCAGCACTTTGAGGAAAACCATGAACTTGTCTTTTCTAAATATCATTAGACTGTCTTATTATGCGTGTGATTTGTGTTGTGATGGCTAACTCTCTCTAATGCCCATATACTCCTGTCAACACATTTCATCACTTCTCACTTTTCTGGCCAAAGATCTGAAACCGAAACAAGGACTGTATCTATATATTCTATTGTAAAATATAAACATTATTATATTGTCTTAGTATGCGTCAGATGTTTGTTGTGATAGCTAAGCTAGTCATTCCCACATTCCCACATGCTGTTATGTTGTCTCACATTTCTCCATCGTCTCTTCTCCATTTCTCCAGACTCACTTTCCCTTTTCTGGCAAAAGACCATATCTGAGTAAACATTAGTTACATTTATCTATTGTGAAACATAAATAAACAATTCCAGAAAAGTAAGCGTGGAAGCATGTAAATCATTTCCTGTTACTCCCTTGTAGCCTACCAATAAGGCTTCAGTGTGGGCGGCAAGGTTTGAGGTCAAATTACTGTACCTTTGACCTCGAAGGTTGCACAAATGACGTTTTAGATTCAAATGAGAGAAAAGGAAACCTGAGCTGATGCCACAGTTGTTTCTCCTCCATTTGGTTACACAGCAGATCATATGGAGATGATCCTTTACAGTGAGTATATAGTGTTATCCTTCTGAACTACCTTATCATTTAACAAGCAGGACATACAGCCATTAAACACTCCTTTAACTTGGTTATACATTTTATACCATGCCATCCATTGGCCTAGATATATGAATACTTACTTTGTAAAATACTTATGTCAAAATATATATATATATCTTTAGCAACCTATTTTCTTTTTAAATCACGTGTCAAACTCATTCCACGGAGGGCTGAGTGTCTGCAGGATTTCCCTCCTCACCTTGTATTTGATTGATTAATTAAGGTCACTGATTAATAAGGAACTCCCCCTCACCTGGTTGTCTAGGTCTTAATTGAAAGGAAAAACCAAAAACCAACCGAGGACAGGCCCTCCATGGAATGAGTTGGACACCTCTGAATTTAAGTCAATCAACAATGGCAGTCAGTAATTTAATCCCAGTTCATATGCAGCAGTAGGAGAGAAGGGGTAACCCTGTTGATCCAGTGGAAGCATGTATGGCTTTGAGGTCTGTGTCTGCAGTATCACTTACCTCCTGCATAAATCAGATTTAGATCCTATACTAGGACGCATGCACACACACACACACACACACAACATTATTTTCTTCTCGTCGGGACCTAAAATAACACACACACAAACACACACTCCAGCATAAATCATCCCCATCCTGTACTAAGACAGACCGACCAGAGAGACAGACCGACCAGAGAGACCGACCAATCAGAGTGAGAAAGACCGACCACAGAGAGAGACAGACCGACCACAGAGAGAGACAGACCGACCACAGAGAGAGAGACAGACCGACCAGAGAGACAGACCAACCAGAGAGACCGACCAACCAGAGAGAGACAAACCGACCACAGAGAGAGACAGACCGACCAGAGAGACAGACCGACCAGAGAAACAGACCGCCAGAGAGACAAACCGAGCAGAGAGACAGACTGTCCAGAGAGACAGACCGACCAGAGAGACAGACCGACCAGAGAGACAGACCGACCACAGCTGGGAGATCTTCAGAAGAATTCTTCACAGTTAATCTTTTTCCACTGTTGAGACCACAGATTATGGGTCTGAAGGAGGGGGCGGGTCACAAGTGCAAAGTGTGTGTGTGTGCGCATGTGTGTTGAAGCTGAAACAGGGGAGTGATTGGGAGGTCAATAGCCCCAGCTCATCCCTCTATCCTTCCATCCCCAAATTCCTTTTTTCCGTTCATCTCTCCATCCAAAAACCGCTGTCTAGTACGCCACACGCACATAAAAATATCAGGGGTTCTGAAAAAAGAAAACATCCCTTCTTCCCCCTTTTCCTTCCACATCTCTGTCCTCCAGATGGAAAGGCCATGTGGGGCTTGTGGGTTTGGATGGTGTGGGATAAGCGGAGCTTGGAACATGGAATGCCAGCGCCTCTGAGAGAATAATAACTGATTGATATTGGTGACGTGCCACCAGGCGGTTTGTGAAGTGTTGAGAGAGAGATGGGGATAACATGGTCAACAAACTAGTGGGATGATGAAGACTAAATAAGATGTAGCTTAGAACATCAGACAGACAAAAATAGCTCTCAATCCGTCACGGCAATCCTGGATAATACATCTAGATCAGGCCACTTGTCTTCAAGCGGTTGACTCATTTGTTGCTTTCCTCATGGATCAACCTGTGATCTTTATAGCGATGTGGTCGTTTTAGAAAGCAGGCACGTGATCAATCGATACAGAGCCCGTGGCATCAATAAATTACTGGTGTGTGTGAGGTGTTCGCGTTCCTCTAAATGACATGATGAAGACAGTTCCTGCTGGCAGTTGCCTTCCCTCCTGAGACATACAGTACAGTACGTTGACCTATAGGTGGGTTGATAGCTCTCCACCAATCACTGAAGATGAGTGTGACTGTGAATTGTAATAATAAGTAAACCCATCCTCGAGGACAAGAACAGAACTTATCCAATGTGAATGACGTAAACAACGACCCAACAAGCTTTTTGTATTTGCTATTCATGTCTCATATAAACCAGGCATCTTTTGATGAGCTTCATTGACATTTACTTTCAGTTTAACAGTTTAACAGCCATTTAACAGCCACCGGAATGCTCCAATATCACACTTCCACTCTATGCTTTATAAAGTCACTGACTGGCTCTTTATCTTTCCAAACCAAACTGATGACAGCTGTCCACATACTTCCATAGCTTTCTAATGGGCACCATCTTCCTCAAACATTGGTTCATTATTGTCGGCCATCTTTGCCCTCACCAAACAAAACCTAACCAGCATCCCTAAACAAACACACCACATCTCTCTCTTTCTCTCTCTCTCTCTCTCGCTCTCTCAGTTTTTATCCTTCTATCTCTCCTGCTCTCTCATTCTCTCCCTCCCTCTCTCTTCCTTCCTTTCACTCTCAATATCTTTCTTTCTGTCTCTTTATCGATCTCTCTCTGCCTCGCCTTCTCCTTTCTCCATGAGAACTTGACTCTCATAATGTTTACTGTTCACACTGAACAGTTTGGCTCATGATATGGCAGCAACCACTATTGTTTTGCTTTTCTTGGCCCCATGCATTAGCCCCAGGCAGACCTGGGTTTATATACTATTCGAAATCATTGAAATTACTTCTGCTGGACTTGATTGAGATTGCCTGACTGCAATGGAACCAAAAGAATAGTCGTAAAAGTGCAACCTGCAAACCCCGCCCTTCTGGCACTTCAGGACGAAGAAGATTTAAAATAGTATTTGAACCCAGATCTGGCTGGCATTGCTTAAAAATCCTTCACCGATTACCTATTGGCTATTACACGTTGTTCATGTGTGGATCAGCATGCCAGTAGAAAGAGACTTGGAAGTGGAACATGGAGTCAGAACGTAGGACAAGAATTGGAGTTTAAAGATTTTTGTTGTTGTTGCCTTTCTCTGCAGTCTTGACATATCTTCCTTCCCCATTCAGGAAGACAGTCCAGAAGAAGGAAATACATTAAGAATACATTGCCAATCTGCCTTCGCAGCAGAGATAAGAGTTAATTGCTTTTGCAGTAAATGTCAGAGGGTGCGTTGATGCATGACACCCCCCCACCACTATACCTCATGGTCGTGCCGTGTTTGACTTCTCCAACGGTGGCTTTGCTGACGTTGGTAAGAACAACATTGGTGGTAACGGTCTGTGGGAGGTAGGAGGTGGCAGTGACTAAGGAATGTCCTGTCGACACACACACAAACACACACACTGTCAAGGGATATAAAGGTAGAGGAAGCAGTGATTCAAGTGGACCTGCAGAACAGAGAGATTTAAGAACTGAAAGCTGCCTGCTAGCAGAGTCAACATTCAGCTAATTAATGACTGATGCCATGGTACCAACACACGTAGAAACACACACACACACACAGGTATGCACATGCCCTACACTACATGCACGGCGCCGAACACACACTACACACACACAATATTACACACATATTTGTAGGCATGCACATAGGCGACAGAGAGCAAATATAGTATAGACTCAAATATAGTATAGACTCAAATATAGTATAGACTCAAATATATTATCGACTCAAATATAGTATAAACTCAATTATATACCACAGGGTATGACAAAACATTTATTTTTACTGCTCTAATTACGTTAGTAACCAGTTTATAATAGCAATAAGGCACCTCTGGGTTTGTGATATATGGCCTAAGAACATCCCTTAGCCGTGGTATATTGGCCATATACCACACCTCCTCAGGCCTTATTGGTTAATTATCCATTAGGCCATGTTCCATGGGGAGACAAACAAGATCGATGATGAGGCTCTCAGACATCAATGTAGAATAATTACTGAAATAAGCCCCTGCGAGTATCTTATGAAAACAAAGAGACTGAACCTGGCCTGAAATGACCATGACACACACACACGCGCACACACAAACAAGCATTAGTGTGTGCACACACACACACTAACACAGGAACCATTAGCCAAGAACACTGAGAGCCAGACGGTATCGAACGTGTCCCGAATCCAAGTGGAACGGTTATTGTGTAAAACTGCAGGACAGAAATGAGATGATGAGAATTGGAGCTCAGAGGTAGAAGGAGATGTAATGAGATAGTTACTGATGTAGGATCTTAATTTGATCACCCTGTTGCAGGAGAACTTTCCTGCAATGCATGAAATTAAAAAACTTGGAATGTATTTGTGTTTCAAAAAGACTTCTGAAGTTTGACATTTCAGACTTGATTTTCCCTTCTGAAAAATGTATCGACCCATACAAAAATGTCCATGAATTATAATCCACAAATATATATAATAATATAAAATAATATTCATTTCCTGTTGCTGCAGGATTATTTTCCTGCTGTAGCAAACTGGCTCAAATGAAGATCCTACATCTGTTAGGGGATAATTATGAAGACTCATAAGAACATGGGTCTAATGATCAGTTGCTCATGAGGGTGCACTTTGGGCAGAGCAAAACGTGATTGAGGGTTGAATACCAAAAAGGTTGAAAAACACTAGTACAGCCTTATCAACAACTTTACAATTCAACTTGATTATCTTTTTCAAAACTCATTTATCTTTTCCTTTGCCCCATTAGTAAGCCATTTGTTTGAATGACCACTACACTTGAGGTGAATGACCACTACACTTGAGGTGAATGACCACTACACTTGAGGTGAATGACCACTACACTTGAGATGAATGACCACTATACTTGAGATGAATGACCACTATACTTGAGATGAATGACCACTACACTTGAGATGAATGACCACTACACTTGAGATGAATGACCACTATACTTGAGATGAATGACCACTACACTTGAGATGAATGACCACTACACTTGAGATGAATGACCACTATACTTGAGATGAATGACCACTATACTTGAGATTAATGACCACTACACTTGAGATTAATGACCACTATACTTGAGATTAATGGCCACTACACTTGAGATGAATGACCACTATACTTGAGATGAATGACCACTACACTTGAGATGAATGACCACTATACTTGAGATGAATGACCACTACACTTGAGATGAATGACCACTATACTTGAGATGAATGACCACTATACTTGAGATGAATGACCACTACACTTGAGATGAATGACCACAATACTTGAGATGAATGACCACTACACTTTAGATGAATGACCACTATACTTGAGATGAATGACCACTACACTTGAGATGAATGGCCACAATACTTGAGATGAAAAAAAATCTGAATTATTTTGTGGATTATAATTAGTGGACATTTATGTAGGGGAAGATACATTTTTAGTTAGGGCAAATTAAGCCCAACATTTTATTTAGAAATTACACATTTTAGAAACCTTTTTAAATAGTAATGACACATTTTAGAAGCCTTTTTAAACTTTGAAAACACTACAAGTTTGCATTTCCTGCTGTACAGCAAATTAGGATCTGACACCTGTAGCATAGTCCCTGAAATTGAACCCTGTTGACAAAATTAGTCTGCAGGGGTGTGCCAGAGACCGTGTTTGCCTCAGTTTGGCAGTAATCAGTGTTGAGTTGAGCCCTAATGGTAGACATGTGTCTATTGGTTCTCTTGTTGATTTGACACACTCGTGTTCTGGTTTCACTTACTTATGTCCAGTTTGTCTTAAACTGCATTATGTGGATCGACTAGCGATGTCCTCTGATTATCTCCATTTGATTGTGATTGTATTTAATAATTAGGGGCTGCTTATATAGTTCAGTTTCATTGTATGTACAAGTGGGTAACCTGTACTGGTGTGAGGTGTGAATTGAAATGTGTTTTTGGCATATCCCATTCCCCTCAGAGACACCCTCAGTGAGTGGGGTCACAGCCAGGGATCAGCCATTATTGATGGCGACCCTGGAGCAATAAGGGTTCATTGCTTTGCTCAAGGGCAGAATGACATTATGTTGTCGGCTCAAGGATTCGATCCAGAATCCTTTGGGTTACTGGCCCAACGCTCCTAACCGCCAGGTTACCTGCCACTAAATCACATACAGAGTGAGATCTATCACTAGATTTCTTTGACAGTACTCCTCTATGCTTTCTGATACTCCCAACATGTTTTGGTGAGATATTTAGCCTATGCTCAGATCCGCAGATATATTATAATAAAGCCTCTGAACTAATGACCGAGACCGAAACTGATGTTTAACGTTCCTAATTCCATAAATAACCACAGGAAGATGTCTCCCACCCTGTCTAAGAATGTGTCTAAGAATTCTGTAAGGATTGCCGCAGTACAATAACATTGGCAAGCTAGTGACTTGACAATGATGTCCTCTTGTAGCCTACCATTGACATTGATGTGGCTTTAATACCAGTGCCAGCAGGGCAAGAAATCATACTTCCCTACATTTGAACCACTTCACCAGCTGTACTTGGAATTGAGTGGCAATTTGCCTCACAAATAGTTTGATCATGATAGTAGATCCAGGCAATTGGCTGTATCAGAATTGGTGGCTGCAGGCTAAGTGTATCATGTGACAACCTGGTCTCAGACCATTTAGTATGATTCTGTACGTAAATCCAAGACAAACGATTTAGTATGATATTTTACATTTTGTATGGTATGTATTAATTTGTAGATGTGGCAAATTACAATTCATATTAAATGAGGTTACGAATTTACAAACATACAATATGTTACAAATTTGCTAAACGTATGATATGTTACGAATTGTATGATATGTTATGACTGCTGAAAAATTAATCAAAAGGCCACCTGGCCTATTTACATCCAACCCTTTTTATACTGCTGCTACTCGCTGTTTATTATCTATGCATAGTCACTTTACCCCAACCTACATGTAATAACTACCTCGACTAACCTGTACCCCCTCACATTGACACATTGACCAGTAAATATTTTCTTAATTCAATTTCTTGAACTGCATTGTTGGTTAAGGGCTTGTAAGTAAGCATTTCTCGGTAAGGTCTACACCTGTTGTATTCGGCACATGTGACAAATAAAATTTGATTTGATTTGAATTCTAGCTAGGTGGCTAATGTTAGGTAGGTGGCTAATGTTAGGTAGCTTGCTAACGTTAGCGGGGCTAGGGGTTAGGGTTAAGTTTAGGAGTTAAGTTAAAGTGTTAAGGTTAGGGTTAGGGGAAGGGTTAGCTAAAAGGATTAGGTTTAGGATTGGGGGAAGGGTGAGCTAACATTCTAAGTAGTTGCAAAGTAGCTAAAAAGTAGTAAGTAGTAGAAAAGTTGCTAATTAGCTAAAATGCTAAAGTTGTCCATTATGAGATTCGAATTTGCAACCTTTGGGTTATACGCCCACCCATCCACCCGACCAATCACCTTCTTTTATTTTTTTCTTTAAGTAACCATCTGTCTTATGTAACCATACCAAACATAACAAAGCATACTTTTATTTTGATTTAATTTGCTAAATTAAGTTTCTCGGATTTACATATACAATAATACGAAATTCTCTGAGACCAGGTTGCATGTGGATGCAGGCAATGGTCCATATCATCACATTGAGATGAGAATGCATAGCTCACTATTCTCCACCACTTCCAAGGTCAAGCTGTAACACGCGTCTCTTAGGACACCCATTTGAACATGTTCAAAATAGCCCCCCACCCCCCCTCTCTCTCGTTCTCTCTCTCTCTCTCTCTGAAGATAGACTAAGCTGTGTTAAACTAATGTTTATTGATTTTAATAACACAGAGAGTATGTTGACATTATCATGCTGTGTTGAGCTACTCAGCCCACGTTCATCTCCCTCTCTCTCTCTCTCTCTCTCTCTCTCTCTCTCTCTCTCTCCTCTCTCTCTCTCTCTTCCCTCAGTCCAGTTCATTCTCCCTCTCTCTCTCTCTCTCTCTCTCTCTCTCTCTCTCTCTCTCTCTCTCTCTCTCTCTCACCCCAGCCCACGTTCATTCTCTCTCTCTCTCTCTCTCTCTCTCTCTCTCTTCTCTCTCTCTCCTCTCTCTCTCTTACCTCAGTCCATGTTTCATTCTCTCTCTCTCTCTCTCTCTCTCTTCTCTCTCTCTCTCTCTCTCTCTCTCTCTCTCTCCCCCTCTCTCTCCTCTCTCTCTCTCTCTCTCTCTCTCTCTCTCTCTCTTCTCTCTCCTCTCTTACCTCAGCCCACGTTCATTCTCTCAATTCAATTAAGGGCTTTATGGCATGGGAAACATATGCTTACATTGTCAAAGCATGTGAAATAGATAATAAACACTTTATGAAACAAACAATAAAAAAATGACAGTAAACATTACACTTCCAAAAGTTCCAAAAGTTCCAAAAGAATGAAGACATTTCAAATGTCATATTATGTCTATATTTTTTATAAAAAATTTAACTTAACCTTTATTATTTATTTATTTACAGTGTTGTAATGATGTGCAAATAGTTAAGGGAGAGTTTATCAACATTTGGATTTGTTTTTGAATTCTTTCTGAGTCTGTAATCTGAGGGAAATATGTGTCTCTAATATGGTCATACATTTGGCAGAAGATTAGGAAGTGCAGCTCAGTTTCCACCTCATTTTGTGGGGAGTGGGCACATAGCTTGTCTTCTCTTGAAGATGCCTATCCCATGGTAGTTATTGGGGTCAAATTTGTCTCCACTTTTGTGGATTGGGGTGATCAGTCCTTGGTTCCAAATATTGGGGAATATGCCAGAGCTGAGGACGATGTTAAAGAGGTTTAGTATAGCCAAATGGAATTTATAGTCTGTATATTTTATCATTTCATTTAGGATACCATCAACCCCACAGGCCTTTTTGGGTTGGAGGGTTTGTAGTTCATCCTGTAGTTCATTCAATGTAATTGGAGAGTCCAATGGGTTCTGGTTCTTTAATAGTTGATTCTAAGATTTGTATTTGATCATGTATATGTTTTTGCTGTTTGTTCTTTGTTATGGAGGCAAAAAGATTGCAGAAGCCATACATCTCCATTTTGGATATAACTCTTCGTGTTGTTGTTTGTTTAGAGTTTTCCAATTCTCCCAGAAGTGGTTAGATTCTATGAATTATTCAGTTCCATTGACTTGATGTCTGATGTGCTGTTCCTTTTCCCCCCATAGTGTATTTCAAATCCAATCAAATTGTATTTGTCATACAACAGGTGAAATGCTTACTTTACAAGCCCTTAACCAACAATGCAGTTTTAAGAAAAATACCGAAAGAAAAATAAGAAATAAAAGTAACAAATAATTAAAGAGCAGCAGTAAAATAACAATAGCGAGGCTATATACTCTGTACCGTTACAGAGTCAATGTCCTGGGACACCGGTTAGTCGAGGTAATTGAGTTAATATGTGAATGTCGGTAGAGTTTTTAAAGTGACTTAAGCATAGATAATAACAGAGAGTAGCAGCAGCGTTAAAGAGGGGGGCAATGTAAATAGTCTGGGTAGACAATTGATTAGATGTTCAGGAGTCTTATGGCTTGGAGGTAGAAGCTGTTTAGAAGCCTCTAGAATTGGCGCTCCGGTACCGCTTGCCGTGCGGTAGCAGAGAGAACAGTCTATGACTAGTGTGGCTGGAGTCTTTGACAATTTTTAAGGCCTTCCTCTGACACCACCTGGTATAGAGGTCCTAGATGGCAGGAAGCTTGGCCCCAGTGATGTACTGGGCCGTACGCACGACCCTCTGTAGTGCCTTGCGGTCAGTTGCTGAGCAGTTGCCATACCAGGCACTGATGCAAATATTTGAGTGATTTACCATAGTGAAGGCGTAGGTTCAGGTTTTCTGGGTTTCCATGTTTTTGGTTGTATAGGTTTTTCAATCATTTTCTTAGGTTGTCTGCTTGAAATGTTTAGATTTGATAGGGAATCTGAGTGGTCAAATATACTGTTTAGGTTTTCTACTGCCAAATTTACACCTTCACTATTACAGTGAAACATTTTGCCCATGAAATTGTCTAGAAGGGATTGAATTTGTTTTTGCCTAATAGTTTTTTGGTAGATTTCCACACTGCTTTCCTTCCATCTATAGCATTTCTTAATTAATGTTACTCAGTTCCTTTGGCTTTGATGCCTCATGATTGAGTATTGCTCTGTTCAAGTAGACTGTGAATTTGCTGTGATCTGATAGTGGTGTCAGTGGGCTGACTGTGAACACTCTAAGAGACTCTGGGTTGAGGTTAGTGATAAAGTAGTCACAGTACTACTGCCAATAGATGAGCTATTTGTGTACCTACCATAGGAGTCCCCTCAAAGCCTACCATTGACTATGTACACACCCAGCATCCGACAGAGCTGCAGGAGTTGCGACCCATTTTTGTTGGTTATGTTGTCGTAGTTGTGTCTAGGGGGGCATATAGGGGAGGGAATGCTGTCACCTCCAGATAGGTGTTTGTCCCCTTGTGTGCTGAGGGTGTCAGGTTCTTGTCCAGTTCTGGCATTTAGGTCGCCACAGACTAGTACATGTCCCTGGGCCTGGAAATTGTTGATCTCCCACTCTAGGATGGAGAAGCTGTCATCGTTAAAGTATGGGGATTCTATTGGGGGGGATGAAGGTAGCACACATGAGGACATTTTTCTCTGTTGAGATCATTTCCTTATTCATTTCTAGCCAGATGTAAAATGTTCCTGTTTTGACTAATTTAATAGAGTGGTTTAGGTCTGCTCTATACCAAATAAGCATACCTCATGAGTCTCTTCCCTGTTTCACACCTGGTAGTTTGGTGGATGGGACTACCAGCTCTCTGTAACCTAGAGGGCAACCAGTGGGTCCGTCTCCTTTATACCATGTTTCTTGTAGGATGACAATGTCTGTATTTCCAATTTCTTTGATGAAGTCTGTGTTCCTACTCTTTAGGCCAAAGGAAGATGACCTCAGACTTTGTATATTCCAGGATGAGATAGTAAAAGCTTTATGTTCTATAGTGTCTAGTGTTGTTTTTGGGTGGTTTAGGCCCGGACCATCCCAGTAGGTGTGAGCAGAGCATGTTGAGCATCTGATACATACCTCTTAGGTTGCAGGATGGGGGATGGGCGGGTGTAATAGTGGGGGTTGGGCCTGTTGCTCTGCTCACGGCCTGGACATTATGTCCTGCTGTCATGTTGAGGTCCTTGCCGCAGGAGGCTTGGGGTGGGCAGAAGGGGCCTAGGTCTGATATGTGGGGGCAATATAGAGTGTGGCCAGGGTTTGCTCTCACTCAATATTTATCATGTTGTGTTGAGCTTACCTCAGCCCAAGTTCTCTCTCTCTCTCTCTCTCTCTCTCTCTCTCTCTCTCTCTCTCTCTCTCTCAATATTTAGCATGCGTTGTTGAGCTTACCTCAGCCCAAGTTCTCTCTCTCTCTCTCCTCTCTCTCTCTCTCTCTCTCTCTCTCTCTCTCTCTCTCTCTCAATATTTAGCATGCGTTGTTGAGCTTACCTCAGCCCACGTTCATTCATTC
Organism: Oncorhynchus kisutch; assembly: GCF_002021735.2. Classification (NCBI taxonomy): domain Eukaryota; kingdom Metazoa; phylum Chordata; class Actinopteri; order Salmoniformes; family Salmonidae; genus Oncorhynchus; species Oncorhynchus kisutch. The sequence continues at coordinate 72,884,096 of NC_034174.2, read as the reverse complement.
ATTCTTTCTCTCTCTCTCTCTCTCTCTCTCTCTCTCTGTCTGTGTGTCAATTCAATTCAAAGCGGCTTTATTGGCACAGGAAGCATGTTTACATTGCCAAAGCAAGTGAAAAACACCAAACAATAAGAACAAAAACCAACAAAGTAAATTAAACAAAACAATCAGACATTAACAATAAACAGAACACACAATGTTTACATTACACACAATGTTTACATTACACACAATGTTTACATTACACACAATGTTTACATAACACACAATGTTTACATTACACACAATGTTTACATTACACACAATGTTTACATTACACACAATGTTTACATAACACACACTGTTTACATTACACACAATGTTTACATTACACACAATGTTTACATAACACACAATGTTTACATTACACACAATGTTTACATTACACACAATGTTTACAACAACAAAAGACATTACACACACAATCTCTCTCTTTCTCTCTCTCTCTCTGAATAAAACTGGCATTGGAGTGGACCCTTTGTAACAGAGTACAACTCACTGAACAGCACCACAATCGGTAATAAAAACAATGCTGTGCAAGTATAACTGTCAAAGTTTGACATTGTCATTCATTTGGGACGTGAATGTAAATTAGCCTATAAGGATACTGGCCGAATAGATATTGTAGTGTATGTTGTTTTAATGGAATCAGGACTATTATCAGTGAAAGTTTTCAGTTATTCAAATCCTCAAAAGACTTCACACAAGCACCTTGTTGTCGGTGTTAGCTGATGTTATAATCCGTATGGAAACCCCATCGAGGACTTCAGCAGGAGTTCTCAAACACTCTACGTAGATCCCAATGATAGAATAATATTACTTCAATGTAGTGCCACCATGATTAATAACAATAGTACTGTACAATCAGAGATGCTTCTGGATTGTTTGTTGTGAGGAGGGATCTCTATTTCAGAACGTCTTTGATGATAAGGATGACACTTATCTTCTGATGCTGGGTTCTGGTGTTTATGCTCACTGCTTGTCTCTTACACACAGACTGTGGTTATCTGCCCTCTCCTCAACCCTCTTGAGGCCCTGATACAGGGTCAAAGCTGAATCCTCACTGTGCTCTGTGCCAAAACATTAGTGCTGTCCAGGGACCAAGCCTGGCTGAACCAGACTGAATGCTGCTCTGACTCACGAGCAGGCGAGTTCTGACTGGTTTAGCCAGGCTAGGGTCCAAGCCAAGGCATTGCCCCACTGAACTGGAAATCACTGTCTGCGGTTTTATTAGGTTACATATGGATATCATATATTATTACACCATAGTCATGGTTACTGTTGCTATTATTAAGGTCACATCTCCTGGCATGTCGAATATGTAAATATTTATGTCTGGAGTTTCTATGAATAAATCTAGAAGTGAATGAACTTTATCTAATTGAGCTTTCTCTGAATTATTTATGATTTATGATTTTTCTCTCATTTAGTGTCAAAATCAGTTGCTCTTATGATGTTAATGTAGAGTTTAATTAAGGGTAATTTGACCCAGATTGGAAATACTACTGACCTTTTTGACAGTAAAAAGCAGTTTGAAGTCAATACAGTGGTTAGCCGTAGTTGTTGTACATTGTTTTCCAGGGGACATAGTGGAGCCACAATCTACCAGCACTTTGTCTTACATTTTAATGATATGTTTTGACTAAAATGGTTCAAAAGTAAATGCGCTCTTTACATTGATTTATGTTTTTTATTTTGAGACTTTAACGTTTGTAAAACTGTTTCAAAATGTACAAAAATCAGCCAAGTGTAATTGGGAAAGGTTTAGTCCTCCCTTCATTTTATGGCTCTCATAACATTGTTTGATAAATTCTTGGCGTGCTCGACAAAACATAATTTTTTACTTTTGCTTTCTTTCTTTCTTTCTTTCTTGACTCAAATCAAATCAAATCTTTTGTAGTCAACTGTAATTCAGTTCTGAACTCTCTTTGTATTGATATTTGTATTGATTCTGGGCTCCATGTTGCATTGTGTTCAGGTCCAATCCAGTCCAGGCATTTGTCAAATTTCTCTGTCTTTATTGATGAACCTTTACAGACCTGACGCAGTGTTTTATTTGTAAACCACTAACACGTCCATGTAGGTGGCCCCGGTGGAGAGAGGCACCATTCAGAGGAACAAGTGCTGGACTAATGTGTAAGGTAGAAATATAGAGCTGACATGTAGGTGGCCCCGGTGGAGAGAGGCACCAGTCAGAGGAACAAGTGCTGGACTAATGTGTAAGGTAGAAATATAGAGCTGACATGTAGGTGGCCCCGGTGGAGAGAGGCACCAGTCAGAGGAACAAGTGCTGGACTAATGTGTAAGGTAGAAATATAGAGCTGACATGTAGGTGGCCCCGGTGGAGAGAGGCACCAGTCAGAGGAACAAGTGCTGGACTAATGTGTAAGGAAGAAATATAGAGCTGACATGTAGGTGGCCCCGGTGGAGAGAGGCACCAGTCAGAGGAACAAGTGCTGGACTAATGTGTAAGTTAGAAATATAGAGCTGACAGTAGTGATAACAAGACGGGAAGACAGTAATACTGTAGTAAGAACACATACAGGGCCTATAGAAACTCTACACCCTCTGGAACTTTTATCACATTTTGTTGCATTAAAGTGGGATTGAAATTACAAATTCAATTAGTAAAATATAGTCGTTGCATAAATATTCACCCCTTTGTTTAGGCAAGCCAAAATTAGTTCAGAAGTCAAATTCTGCTCAACAAATCACAAAATAAGAAATGGTCCCCAGTCAAGTATTGAATTTCAAGCACAGATTCAACTACAAAGACCTTTTTGAAAGCCTCATAAAGAAGGGCAGATCAAATCAAATCAAATGTATTTATATAGCCCTTCTTACATCAGCTGATATCTCAAAGTGCTATACATAAACCCAGCCTAAAACCCCAAACAGCAAGCAATGCAGGTGTAGAAGCAAGGTGGCTAGGAAAAACTCCCATGAAAGGCCAAAACCCAGGAAGAAACCTAGAGAGGAACCAGGCTATGAGGGGTGGCCAGTTCTCTTCTGGCTGTGCCAGGTGGAGATTATAACAGAACATGGCCAAGATGTTAAAATGTTGATAAATGACCAGCATGGTCAAATAATAATAATCACAGTAGTTGTCGAGGGTGCAGCAAGTCAGCACCTCAGGAGTAAATGTCCGTTGGCTTTTCATAGCCGATCATTAAGAGTATCTCTACCACTCCTGTTGTCTCTAGAGAGTTGAAAACAGCATGTCTGGGACAGGTAGCACGTCCGGTGAACAGGTCAGGGTTCCATAGCCGCAGGCAGAACAGTTGAAACTGGAGCAGCAGCACGCCAGGTGGACTGGGGACAGCAAGGAGTCCTCATGCCAGGTAGTCCTGAGGCATGGTCCTAGGGCTCAGGTCCTCCGAGAGAGAGAAAGAGAGAATTGGAGAGAGCATACTTAAATTCACACAGGACAACGGATAAGACAGGAGAAGTACTCCAGATTTAACAGACTGACCCTAGCCCCCCGACACAAACTACTGCAGCATAAATGCTGGAGGCTGAGACAGGAGGGGTCTGGAGACACTGTGGCCCCATCCGATGATACCACCGGACAGGGCCAAACAGGCAGGATATGATTGGTAGATGGGTAACAACAACAAATCAGACATCGAATATCTCTTTAAGCATGGTCAAGTTAATCATTATGCTGTGGATGATGTATTAAACTACCCCAGACACATTAAAGATGGCCTAAATGCAAAGTGTTATGTTTGGGGCAAATCCAACACAGTACATCACAGAGTAAGTGCCTACCTATTTTCAAGCATGGTGGTGGCTGCATCATGGTTTGGGTATGCGTGACATTGGCAACGACGGGGGAGTTTTTCAGGATCAAAAGAAATGGGATGGAGCTAAGCACAGGCAAAATCCTAGAGGAAAACCTTCAGTCCGCTTTACACCAGACACTGGAAGAGGAATTCACCTTTCAGCAGGACAATAACCTACAACACAAGGTCAAATCTACACTGGACTTGCTTACCAAGAACACAGTGAGGTTCCTGAGTGGCCAAGTTACCGTTTTTAATTTGCCTGAAAAGACTTGAAAATTGCTGTCTAGCATGATCTCCAACACCTTGACAGAACTTTGAAAAGAATAATGGTCAAATATTGCAAAATACAGGTGTGCAAATCACGAGACTTACCCAGAAGGAATTGCTGCCAAAGGTGTTTCATATAGGCGGTGAATACTTATCAATCAAAGTATATTGGTGCTTTATTTTGAATGAAGTGTAATGTCAGTGTAATGTCAGAGTATTCTATAGGCACTGTACATACGAGAGAGAGAGAGAGAGAGACAGAGAGACAGAGAGAGACAGAGAGAGAGAGAGAGAGCATTCATGCACACATGCTTGTGCAAGTCTGTTTCAGGTGTGTCTCTGTGTCTGTCTCTGTACAATAACAACCATGTTGCAGGTTGCCAGGCAACTCCTTGGCATCACGGGACAGTGTAAACCCTAAAAACATGGCCTGGCTTCGAGTCACCTGGCGCTTCGCTGGGATGGCAGAGACTGTACAGTATGTGGGATGGGCACTGCCACAACTAGAACACTGTTCTGCTTGGCCACATGTACAGCAGTGGAGGCTGCTGAGGGGAGGACGGCTCATGATAATAGCTGGAATGGATTCATTCGGTTCCATTCATTACTATGAGCCGTCCTCCCCTCAGCAGCCTCCACTGATGTACTCTTGGTGTAATGTGGTGTCTGGTCTCTGGTCTGTGTTTTCCATATGTCTGTTGGCGGTTCAGCTATGGCTATGTTCCAATGTCCAAACTAGCATACCACCTAGAAAGCATGGCCCAATGTATTGCTTCATTCTAGGTAATAACTAGAATGGGGTGGCAGGTAGCCTAGTGGTTAGAGTGTTGGGCCAGTAACTGAAAGGTTGCTGGATCGAATCCCGAGCTGACAAGGCAGTTAACGCACTGTTCCCCGGTAGGCTGTCATTGTAAATAAGAATTTGTTCTTAACTGACTTGCCTAGTTCAATAAAGGTTCAATTTAATAATAAAAAATAAGCTAGTGTAGTAATGCGTAGTGTAAATGTTGGAAAAGAGCCTATTTCTCAATTGTTTGAGATTGAGACGATGTCAGGGTGGCCCACAACAGGGCTGCCACTATGCTGCTAACACATAGATTCACAAGGGTGAGACTTTGACTCAAACAACTCCATTGTTTTCAAATTTCACTAAACTGCCCTCAACTCAAAAATCCCTTTATGGTCTCAAGGTTCAGTGTACATACAGTTGAAGTCGGAAGTTTACATACACTAGGTTGGAGTCATTAAAACGTGTTTTTCCCATCACTACCAATTTCTTGTTAACAAACTATAGTTTTGGCAAGTCGGGTTTAGGACATCTACTTTTCATAATAATTTTCCAACAATTGTTACAGACAGATTATTTCACTATAATTCACTGTATCACAATTCCAGTGGGTCAGAAGTTTACATACACTAAGGTGACTGTGTCTTTAAACAGCTTGGAAAATTCCAGAAAATTATGTCATGGCTTTAGAAGCTTCTGATAGGTTAATTGGCATAATTTGAGTCAATTGGAGGTGTACCTGTGGATGTATTTCAAGGTCTACCTTCAAACCCAGTGCCTCTTTGCTTGACATCATGGAAAATCAAAATAAATCAGCCAAGACCTCCTTGGGAGCAATTTCCAAACGCCTGAAGGTAGCCACACGTTCATCTGTACAAACAATAGTACGCAATCTAACATCATGGGACCACGCAGCCCTCATACGCGCTCAGGAAGGAGGCACGTTCTGTCTCCTAGAGGATGAACGTACTTTGGTGCGAAAAGTGCAAATCAATCCCAGAACAACGGCCAAAGGACCTTGTGAAGATGCTGGAGGAAACAGGTACAACAGTATCTATATCCACAGTAAAAGGTCCTATTTTGACATAACCTGAAAAGGCCACTCAGCAAGGAAGAAGCCACTGCTCCAAATCCGCCATAAAAAAAGTCCAGACTACGGTTTGCCAATGCACATGGGGACAAAGATTGTACTTTTGGTGTGAGGACACAAAAATAGAACTGTTTGGCCCGTAATGACCATCGTTATGTTGGAGG